>NC_039495.1:5682022-5982022 GCF_003590095.1 Trichoplusia ni | reverse complement strand
GACTCATTTTACTTCTAGTGCTTAAACTGCAAACGTAATATACTAAATTGTAAAGAGATGACATCACTTGACCAGACACGTGACATCGACGAAGCTTCTATGAATTTGGTTTACTAATTTGATAATTTAACGCTCTATGGGCGCTATACAGAAACATTTTTATAACGTACTTATTAAGTTCATAGTCAACAACCATTGGAATGCGGAAAGCTGAAAGGTGGGTACGTGTCTCCATATAAAATCGTTACAATATGGACATAAAAATAATTCGTTCTTTTAAAATAAGGTTTGTTTCAATATTGCACAATGCTTGGTAAAACACATTCTACTTGGCGACACGGTAGCAAAGCAATGAATCCTCTTATTTATTTTCCCTTTATTATGTTTCTAACGTCACGAAGTCATACATATTCACTTATATACTAAAGTGTGGGCTTTTCAATCTGGTTTGCATGCTCAAGGTAAGTTATATTGGAATATTTATTATTGAGTCTATTTTGCACGTGATTAACATCTTCATCCTAGTATAATATTTCGTTACCAATTTCTACACAAGAAATAATAAACGTTTTCTTTATTAAAAACATCTAATCTATTCATAGGGTTTTCGGAAAATCTGGTCAATTCAAAGTCCATGAGTCGAATTTTGCACATCACGACAACATCACGATGGTTTTTCTGAAAGGTCTGGTGCCTGTGGTTCTTTCGCTACTCTAGCCGACTAACAACATAAATTTAATATCTACTACAACCAAAACAACACCCAACAGGCTATCCACCACCGCGCCTACATCCACGACGGCATCAACAAATACGGATTTAATGAGATCGGTTTCATAGGCTGCGCCCTCGTCGCATGTAAGAATGATAACGTCACAACGTGTCCATACAGGTATATACCATTAAGTTTACTTGTACCTATTAGAGCTGGTATAATTGTAAATAAAGAAAAGTGGGATACAAAGTTTATTTGAAGAGGCTACCCATGCGGAACAATCAAACCTCCCTGGAGTGTGCTCAAATAAATATATATTAATATTTAGTATAAGAAGTATTGTATAGCTTAGTATAAGAAGTGGTTGGAGAATTTTCATTCTTTACTCATATAATACAATAGTTATAGTATGTACAAGTTCTAAGAAAGTCCATTTCAAGAGAGTACTAGGGGTATGTTCGGTTATAAATCGTCGGATAATTCTACCCAAATTAGTAACTCGATTTTGGAATTTATAATCACCATCGCGTAAAGATGACGGTGCACTTACGGCGTAAAACCCCTAATCTCTTTCTCAACTGCATAAATCTTGGTTTAAGATGATTATAGGCTATTAGATCCGAATTTACATAAAACCATTTTTTTTAATCAACTATAAACTACCGTATGATTTATGAAGTTAATTTACAATCGTAAAGCTAATTATAATTCTCATCATTTATTTTAGTTTCAGCAAAGACGAAGCAAATATTGTTCAAGAACTTGAAATCGAGATGAAAACTTACGGAAATGATTTCAACACGACCATATTCTGCAACAACATTCAGTACTTCCCCTCATCGGTTAGAACCAACAAGTTTCCCTTGAGCCCAAAGAATTACACGTACACTGTCACTGCTGAAGACAAATGCATATCTATGATTCCCAACCAGAATGGGATCCCTACTTGTCAAAAGGAAATAATCAGTAAGAATACCAGGAATAGAATTAACGTGAAGCTGGGAGCGCCGCAAAGTGATTTGATAACTTTTGGTGCATGGGGTAGGGTGTACGCGAGGGATGCGGACCATAACGCAGAAGCAACTCCAGAAGAACTGAAACGTATGGATGAGTTGTATGGATTGTCGGATTACTAGGCTGCTATGGCTGCTATTATATTATTAAGTGTGTAATCAGGTATTGGTGTATAAAGAGCTAAAATAAAATTAATTGTAGTAATTAGTCTCAAAAACGCTTGTTCACGCATTGTAATTCGTCTTGAATGCACGGATAGCTGAGTGGTTGAGGTCACCGCGCCGAACCCTCTAAGCGTGACTTGTTTCGGGTTCGATCCCCGAGTGAGACGACCATTGTGTGATGCACGAATGCTTGTCCTGAGTCTGTGAGAGCACCCGCGACAAAAATATTAAAATCCTTAGAGCGGAATTAGTTTTATAAAAAAAAATGTGTGACCTATTGCGAAGTTTCGCGTTGCAACAACTTTGAGACTTTTGTTCTTTACACTCTCCCTACGTTTTTTGACAATATAAAACAATGTAATGTAGTAAATAAGTACATACACATGTTAGTCCGTAGGTCCGTAGATAAACGACGATTCTGCATTTCTCGCTTAATTAAATAGCGTTGTCGGTGGTGATTTAAAGTGCTTACCTAAATTGAATATGCCAAAATCGTCTCACTTAATTTTAGCTTTACGTGATAATTAAGAATCTCATTTTTTATTAAATAAGTGACTATTGAAAATAAGGGTGTATTTAGACAACAAATGTATGAAAAAATTTAAATCAATGTTTTAAAGCTTTTAGATCAGATCATTGTATTTTCTACCTGATTTTGTAATGGATTTGTCATTGTTGTCAATCTTGTATTTTTTGTTGATCTATTTTGAATTAAATAAATGTAACTGACGTGCACTTTCTTGTAATTTATATAATGTTTACCTCACTTCCAAGGATACCAAGGAAATAATTTCTAAGTAAGTATGCGTAATAAAGGTATGACTAAGTCTTGGTACCGAGCGATGTTAAATTCCATTTTATGGCCATTTTCCATATGAGTTCCTTCATAACAATGTTCTTGGGTAACTAACATACTTACTACCATAGCCTAGAGAAGAGGAGTCTGACACTATCCACTTCCTAGGGTTTTCAGGAAGTGGATAATGTCAGGCGGATTCCCCCGCTAAAATAAAAAAGCCCTGTATAGGCACTTTCGTCTAAATCTATCTCTATTCTATTTTTCGCCGGACTATAAATCCTCTATTTATAAGATAGAACTTCTCTCTTCTGTTAAAACTACGGGATATATTATCAAAAGATGAATAAATGATGGAACATATTATGTGATATCCGTGGAATCTATTTAAGAAGAACTAAAATATAGAGGAATCGCTAGCACTGTTTTCTTCTTGAATCCAAAAACAAATTCTCCTTTCTCTCCATAGTATACACCAGTACCACAAAGACTAATCATGTTTATATGACAGTACTACAGATACAGAGCG
Source organism: Trichoplusia ni (assembly GCF_003590095.1). Classification (NCBI taxonomy): domain Eukaryota; kingdom Metazoa; phylum Arthropoda; class Insecta; order Lepidoptera; family Noctuidae; genus Trichoplusia; species Trichoplusia ni. The sequence goes on along the minus strand of NC_039495.1, from coordinate 5,978,804 downwards.
GGTGCGTTCAGCGGTGTTCGTTCGTTCTCGGGGGTGGCGACCGGTGGCATGCGAGCCTGCTCTGTGTACGCCTGTACCGGAGATGAGAGGGATACTTGTGGCATGAGGTATGTACTCTAACATGGCAAAACTTCTGCTTAAATATGGGCAGTATCAATGGATAATAGCGAATAGTCGTTTGGAAGAAATTGTAGCTCGTTAACCATCAAATCTATTTGCCATGCTTAAGATAGACACTATTCAGGATAATTACAAAGTTAAAGTCTGACATTTTGGGGAGAGGAGGGACCAGGGTTGTAGAGTACATGTTTAGATGATAATTAAGCTTAGGTCCCTTTTTTTTTGTTAAAAAAGAATACTTTGCTTTTTCTCAGATTCTCCCCTTACGTGGCCAACGCAACAGCTATATTCATGGAACTGACCATTAGGGCAACGATGCCGACTCCAGTCGTGACCGAAAACCTGCAAGCCGACGGATCTGTCGTATACCCTGTTTCCTTATCTGTAGCCACATTACCTTTGGAAACAAGAGAATATTCATACGCGAAGGTACCTTCCGGAGATAGGACCCTTCACATCTATAGTTTGGAGAACAAAGCAGCAGAGTTGTATTCCTTTGCAGTTTGGGGAAGACAGTTTAGCACTGACGGACAAAACGCCACAGACCCGATAACAGATGGCGCTAGTGTTCACTTCCTAAGTCACTTTATGCTGGTTTTGGTGGCAATTGTTTTAAGGCAATTTTAAGATGATCGATTTACTTTTTTGTTACGTTTTAAATATTTTTTCGACTATGTTCAGTCAAACGATGTCGATCAAAGATTTGTTCTTGCCATAGTTTTTTTTTAAACAGTTTCGTTGTAAGTTCGTTTTATGCTCCAAAACGTAAAAAATGCTATTTAGTATTAAATTGATGACGAGGATTTGATAATAGCAAAGATGTGCAAGTTGGCAGCTTACCAAAGATAAAATGTAGAGTGGGGTAAAAAGGGAAATTCAGAATATAGACAAGTGGCAGAGACTTCATGTTAACAATCTTTTTTGTGGAACAAAAAGGATAATTTTCAAAATCAGAAAATATTTAAGAACTATCTAAGTATAGATGGTTTTGTAAGCACATTGATATTAAAAAGATATTTGTGCCTTCTGATAAGGCATAGAATTGTGTTAAGTACCTGTAAAGATAAAACTTTGGGATTGAATTGGTTTTTGATTTTTCTTACATACCCTTATCCTGGATACCTAAATTGCAAATATTACTCCATTTTCCACCAGCAGCTTAAGCGTTGTAATCTATGCTGATCCTTCTTTGTAGGGGAAGAGACGACCATTACTTATTAGTTTTGAGTCTGGATGAGGGTGGCAAAGGGCCGTAGAAATTGACACGAGAAAGGTGAAGCCTGTGCCCAGCAGTGGGAGGACAAAGGCTGTGGATGATGATGATGATTAAATATTTATGTCGCTAGACTTTGTAGGTTATCTGTTACGTAACAAAATTAATTAAAATTTCCTACACCATCTATTTTGTAACCATCTATGGTACTACTACTTAGTTAGGAAGATATAATTGATATATTATCTATTGTGCATGTAGTAATTATATTATATTATTAGAACCTGTTCGCTTCTTATTTTATTATTCTGAAAATTTGTCTTGCTGGTAGAAACTAGCCATCGAACATATTTGTGGAACAGTTCAATAAATCAATATTATCACCCTAATTAAAGAGGGAGAGATGTGTGACGGTACTAGTAGTATCGAGAACTAGCCAAGTTAGACCAAAAGCCTCATACCATTATGAAGAAATTATATTTTATGATTTTATAAATAAATTTCAGGACTGACCATGGACCTTGGCTCTCATTTATGCTTTTGATGAGATTATAACCTTCAAAAACTTAATTAAGAGTCGTGTAAATCATTGCTGTGAAATGGAAGTATATTTATATTTCTTCAACAGAACACAGACTCCAAATATAGTACAATACTACAAAGTATAGTACCTGTTGTAAACAATACATTCTCGCCAGTTACGTCAAACCTGCACTCCTGGTCCATAATTACCACGTCATGCACAAAATGAAACCGAACTTACGAACAGTATTTCATAAAACGAACTGCTTAGGTCTCTTTTCATCTTCGTTGAGATAAAGAGGGATAGCGATAGCAACCGGGTGTCGTCGAGAGATATTGATTGCAGTTGATGAGTAGTTATGGATTCGGGCCAATTTGATTCAAAATGGCCGTTGTTACGGGTAAATTCACTCTATTAAATTAAATGAGGATTCTGAATTTGTTTACATGGAATGAATAATAATAATCTTATTTAGATTTGATCAAAGGTCGGACGGTAGAGTCATTGCACTTTGGTCAGAACACGAACATAATAAAGGATGTTTCAATTTACTTTTTAGCGAGCATCAAACTGTTAGACAGAGAAACAAAAACGTTTTTGTTTCACTCGTTTTTTTAGCTTTCCCCGAAATGGAAATGACCAGGCAGCCAAAACAATGCAATCAAGCTCTTTGTGTCCTCAAACTTATAAACAAAGTTGACCTTAGCACGTCTCAGCTGAACCGATCACGCACGAGTGTATATTATCGGACGCACAGAAGCACAGTCAGTCGCGCGCCAGACGCCCGCGATAACGGACGCGTCGGCAATCTAATCTATAAATTAATAAAATAATATAATATACATGAATATATAAAATATATGTAAAGACATAATGTTGGTTTTAAGTGTATTGACGTTCCTTTGTTTGGTGATAAACTCTTTTGAGGTAATTAATCAAAACAAATTGTTTCATTGTTTTTTGTGTTGTTTTTATTATTGTTTATAGGTCTTTGTGTTTGTATACTAATTTGTAATAAATTATGTTAATTTCTGTGTCTGTTAAGTTACTGAATAATCGTTCTGGATTCTTGCATGTTTTGAAAAGTATTTCATGAATCTGTGTCAGTATTTTCACCTCATTTGTATCATCTGAATGGAAAAAGAAAAGTTACTCTTTTGTTTTTTATTATAAAGACTTCTTGCTATTCAATACACATAATATTCTATGAGTTAAGCTTTATAGCTAAGAACAGTTGATGCACCGAATTTTCGCACAAAAAATCCAGGCTAAAAAAATAAATCAAAAGCCTTAATTTACAGTCTTTGGCAGATTTGATAACTATGTACCTATAAAATTCACATTAGTCAGTAAATTTAGCAGAAATTGCATTTCAATTCGCAGCTTTATTTATTTTACTTAAATATAACGTTGACGGAAGCAAACTGTTAATGAGATTATGTTAAATAAGATCCGTAAATAATTACTTAAGATAACAGATATTCATATACATGTATTAATATAAGTATTGGTGAGATAAACGTGTGTTTGTACAAGTTAGTTGTTTTTGCGATAGAATGTGAATTGAATATTGATTCTGGCACACGACTTTGTAGCTTCCACTTCTAAATATTTACGTTTATAACTTGTTTGATATAAGCCTGAAAGCTATTCTGGTGCTCGATTTTACTTAAAATCTGACTGTTGTAATGATTCTTCTCAGGGTACAATTCAAATCGAAAATGATCCCACAGGAACATAAAATCGGTATAAAAACTATGCTATGTGTTAATCCTGGTTATAAACTATTTGTGTAACAATTGTCATCCAAATCCGTTTAGTCGTTCGTGAGTGAAAGAGAACAAACATACAAACTTTCGCCTTTATAATATGAGTGGGATTTGTGGGACTCTATATTTTAAGGAAAAGTTGACTCCAGAAAAAAATGTGAACTTAAAGTTTTAACATTGATTTACTTGCAGAGTAAATTATTAATGTTCTTCCATAGATCAGGGGTGGATGGCCCCTGGTAGATGTCCAAACACATTAAAATTCTCAACAAGACCAGTTTGCCTTTAAAAAGGACCGGACTTTTCCCTTTAAGTTATACCCTGAATCAAAAGAGGTACAAATACTAGTACATATCAAAGACTCATCTCACGGTGATTCTTACATTTTTTTTGGTCATATTTGGTAGGGTTGAGAATCGGACAACATCTATTTTTCATGCCCTCATTTTTCCCCTAGAATTTATTTGTATGGCAACGTAACGTTTGCTGGGATAGCTAGTTATGTATAAAACAAAAGTTCATGTCATCTTTTTGATTAATCTGCAAAATCTATTCTGGGCCGGCGTTATCTGTAGTTTAAATAAAAACAGCCTGTTTAGGTACTAAAATGTAGATACACGTCGTTAGTGATGTCAGACAGGCAGCTTAAAATCTCTGACATGAGTAATTAGGTTTTACATCTCTAATATACAAAATTCGCGTGTCGCGGTGGATGGAATTGAACTCTAAAACAGCTCGATGGTACTCTTGAAATTTTGTTTACATATTCGGTAGGTCTGAGAATCGGACATCTATTTTTCATACACCCATTTTTTCCCCTAATAAAGCAAAATAATCAGTTTCATGATATATATCGTTTTAATTAATCTGCAAAAGCTATTTTGGGCCAGCTTTATCTGTAGTTTTAATAAAAACAGCCTGTTTACATATTAAAAGTGCATGTTAACAACAAATATTTATAATCATACCTACTTATAGATAACGATTCTTTGATTATAATAATTTGAATTCGATTATTCAAAGTCCACTCTTATTGCTCAACTTTGATTATGCTTCTATTAGCGAACTCTTAGGTCAATTCTTAAAGGGAGTCCCCCTTTTTAATGAGGATTACCCAGTTTATTTAGCTTAGCTAAGCAGTGAGTGGGCTATCAAGTCTGAGGTCATAGGTTCGACACTTGTCAGATACAAATGTCATTTCGAATTCATGTGTGTGTTTTATAGCTATTGTCACTTGCTTAAAACGGTGAAGGAAAAGTTTGTAAGGAAACCGGCACGACTGTCAATATTTCAAGGTCTTTTAATGTGATGACAGACAGGCGGCTTAAAATCCCTGACATCATCTACATCAACTAGAATAGAATACAACAAGAAGAAGACTTAGTACTTAAGTAACGTTAGAATAATTCGTTTTCAGAAATCGACACCACAGGACACTCACTATGTGGGAGCCGTGGTTGAGTACCACAGACTCACCAACAATGTTCAGAACAACACCGCTAGATACGTCAGTTTAATCCAGGAAGCTGCAAGTCAGGTAAGATTTGTTTTTATTGCGAGGATAGCTAAGAGGCAATTGTCACCACATGTGTGTGACGTGTCGCGGTTTCGATCTCCGCCTGTGACAAACATATTTCTGGCAGTGATGTGCCTTGATTTGAAAGATGACTACTGTGGAGCGTGGGTTAAAAAATCAGCCTAATACAGGATGCTACAAGGCCGGTAGGAGTTTAATTTACTGTGCGTGTCAAGACTGGCACGTGGTAGGTTATTCCCCGCGAAGTAAATTCTGTGATCCATAAACGCTCGTTCTGGGTCTTTTCGCCTGTGCCTTGACTTAAATTTGTGTGACACATGATTAAATTATTTAAAGTGGAGAGGGATAAACAAATTTTTGAAGGGGTCTAACCGCTACTTCCACTTCTTGAAGTTAATCGTTTTAGATGATGAAGCGAGACGCTGCTACGTCTTTTTTACTGCCGTCTCGCTTTTATCACTGCAACAATGCTGTTTAAAGATGTCTTAGTAGTAGTTCTTACAGAAAATGAAATCTATATCTATACTTCTATATCTATATCTATACTTCTATACTAATATATAAAGCTGAAGAGTTTGTTTGTTTGTTTGTTTGAACGCGCTAATCTCCGGAACTACTGGTTCAAATTGAAAAATTCTCTTTGTGTTGAATAGACCATTCATCGAGGAAGGCTTTAGGCTATAAACCATCACGCTGCGACTAATAGGAGCAAAGATACAATGGAAAATGTGAAAAAAACAGGGCAGGTATAAATTATAACTTATATCTTCTACCCACGGGAACGAAGTCGCGGGCAACAGCTAGTAAAATATAAGATGATGCCGTTTACTTTTCGAGTTTACTTTTTTAAAGACTTATCGAGGAAGTTTCGCGATTTCTTACAGGAAGTAATTTATATAATACTTCCTTATGTTCTATTCCGATAAATGAGATCGATGAAATGAGATTGGTATTCTATTTTTGGATTCTCTAATAAAAAACTGTGTAAGGCAAGTTTTAAAAGAACACATTTTTGTTTATTTGCCACATCGCTAGGCATCCCTGATGGAGAGCAAAATTTACATGCCATTTCCTTTCCAGAAAATTTATTTACATTTCTGTCTCTGATATATAATATAATTTGTATTCAGAATGCTGACATCGTGGTGTTCCCAGAGCTAACGCTCACGAACGCGCATTATACGTTCGAGGTTCCCATCAACGGGCTGGTGAAGGAACAGCCTGTACCAGCTCTCTACCCTTCAGGATATGATGAGGTAAGTTCTTGGTACTATTAAGATTCCTATATCCCTAACTTAGGAAGCTTAGGGCTGATGGATGGCTTTCTGGGATCTGCAAATTTGTATTTTGACGTGAAATTTCCACGTAATGAAATCAAATCATGATCAACTGTTTTAAGCTAGGAAGACAAAGAACGAAGGTTACATTGAAAAGTTTAATTTACTTGAAAGTTTCAATGGTATTCTTATCTTCGATCGATATCTCGTGACGCGAATATGTAGCACTTGAAGTAATACGAATAACCATTTGGGTAACTAAGTAAGGAGCGACTTTTATATCAGTAGTACAACAAATTTAAGGATTTAGAAGTTTGCATCAAAATCGTGGCTATATGAAAAGTACACGTACTTATAGGAAATTTCGGGGAAAGCCCCCAGCTAATAACTGCTTTTCATACTTCAGGTAATCACAGCGATATCACAAGCGGCTTTAGACAATCAGATCTACGTGGTGATCAACGGCCGCGAGAGTATGGACTGCACACTTGAAGACACCAGGGCTGTGGAGTACTGTCCTGAGGAGAAGGCCTATGTCTTCAACACCAACGTAGTCTTCGACAGGAATGGAGCTATTATTGACAGGTAGGATGGCAATACTGGCCGTTGGAATCCCGCAGTGTATGAAGGATTACAACGTTTTGCCAAATACCGATACAAAAACAAGAATGACGTAGCGCGGCAGTTCAGGTTAAGTCAGACACCAGCCGTTCTATCCCCGAGGGAGCGGGTGTCCATAAAGATTCCTACGCCTTACCAAAAGGTAGGATGGTATTAGACGGAAATTGATTGACCTTTATATTACCTCGTTTAAATTTTCCCAGTGGGATAAAATTTTGTGAAAGACGGAATTGCCATTTATTGCGCAAAAGTAATTTTTCATAGAAGGAAAAACTTCATATATTTTTAGCTTATAATGACCAAAATTCTCTTTTCAGATACCGCAAAATCAACTTATTCGGGGAAGTGGCTCATACGCCCGCGTTGAAGCCAGACCTGGGCAAGTTCACGACAGACTTCGGTGTGACCTTCGGACACTTCGTCTGCTTCGACCTGATGTTCCAGGTGCCCGCTGTACAGGTTGTCCAGAAGGAGAACATTAAGAATATTGTTTACCCTACCATGTGGTTCTCCGAGATGCCTTATTTTACCGGTAAGCTGTGAATATTTTAATACGACTCTCTCCCCACGTTATTTTGTCCATGGGTGGCAGGAGACAAAGAATAACCCCGATGGCGTGCAATTGGGGAGGCCTATGACCAGCAGTGACTGAATATGGGCTGATGAAGATGATGATTTTTGCAGGAGGTACTAGAGATATTAAAATCGTATGCACAAAGATTACTAGACTAAGAATAAAAATAAATTTGTGAACTGCACAAATATTATCTAATAACCTGGTATCAATTGGCCGGTGCCTACTTTTATTAACCCTGGGCAACGGCCTGATCATGTTCAGCTCCTAAAGCAGGATTATGCAGACGAGAATACTAAACCTAATTATAACTTTATTTGCAGCTGTTCAAATTCAAGAAGCGTACGCCTACAGTCTGGACGTCAACTTCTTGGGAGCAGGAGCCAACAACGTACGGGTTGGCAGCGCTGGTAGGTGACAAAACTTCAAATTTTAAGATTCATCTCATAACAGCCGTAAAAATCAATTGATAATTTCCAGGTTCTGGAATATACTCTGGAAAAGCTGGTGCCCTTATTAGCACAATGCCGGGAGTATCGGACACTCGTCTTCTTGTTGCCAGAGTACCTAAAGTGCCCGGACAAGTAAGTTTAACTGAGCTGAACACGCTTTTTATGTCAAGTTCTTAAGAAAGCCTTGCAAAATTCGTTGGTGGTGACAAGCTATCTCATAAGCTAATTAAAATTGTTTTTGTATCACAGATTACCGAACCATTCCCAGGTCCGGTCTACGACAATCCCAAGTCTCATGACGGCTTGAAGCTGAACATTGATACCACCCTGACCTCCCACAACAGTAGATTGCTGGTACCTGGGTCCCAGGAGTTCACGCTAGAAAACGGCGACGTGTCCTGCACATTCAGGGTCAGACTTAGTAGCACGCCTGGCGAAGAGGTTAGTTAACAGAAAAACCAACTCCAAAATAGGAACATTCAATATTTTTTCTCCTTGAATTATTTTCGCTTGTTTGCCTATTTATTGCGTGACTAACGCACATCACATTTTCTCTGAACGCCTTTGTGTCTGCCATTTTGCATGGAGACTGATCAATGAAATGTAACGTATATATTTATTTGTTTTTAGGTAGTATCTAATACAAGCGTAGAAAATTTAAATTACCCTGAATTGAACTCTTCATTGCTAACTAGAGACATATTGGGTAAAAACATAATTGACGTAGCGTGCAGAATCATAATTTGAGGATGTCTGACGCTCGTTTTTAAGAACGCATGCGTCATTTTATACTTCGGGCTGTATTTGTTGCGAACAGGTTGAAATCAATTATGATTGTGTCGTTTTTGGATAATTATGCCATTTAATACTGCCGAATTAACAATTACTAGTTCGATTCGTTTCGATAATAACACAAATTATCTATGCAGGCTGTCAAATACCGTGCGTTCGTCCAGGACAACACGAACACGTACGCACGCCGTGAGATCGGCCTTGTCGCCTGCCTCCTCACAGCCTGTGAGACCGACAACGTCACAACTTGCCCACACAGGTATATACCATAAAGGTTTTATGTAACTCTTGCAGCCGATGTACATAACGGACCTTCTTTTGATAAGGTATCTGAGCAGGCGTGATGAGGTCTGCAAGATAAAAAAGAGAGTGCATCCCAGAGACCTCCCAGATACTCCTAGTCTTCCACTAGGAGTATTATATTCTACTGTGACCCAAACTTTTAAAAAGTAATTCCTTCGGACTTATATCACCTGCTCTTTTTCTCAACTGCATCATGCTTAGTTTAAAGGAGGATTGTAGCCCATGCGAAGTATTTAGAAGATGACGTATGATTTATAGTCTAACGGGAAAGCTAACAATTTCTTTGAATTATTTCAGGTACAGCAAAGACAACGAAAATCCTATTCAAGAACTTGAAATAGATATGAAAACTTACCGGAACGAATACAACACTAGTTTACACTGCAACAATATCCAGTACTTCGGGTTGTCGTTCGGAAATAACCATTTTCCATTGAGCCCAAAGAACTACACGTTCACTATGTCAGCCAAAGACAAATGTGAATCGGCGAGCTCCAATCAGAATAGCATTTCCGCCTTCCAGAAGGAAATAATCAGTAAGAATAAGAGGGAGAAGATTAACTATAAGCTAGAAACGCCGCAAAGTGATTTGGTAGCTTTTGGTGTTTTGGGCAGACTCTACGTGAGGGATGTGGACCATAATTTGGAAGCGACTGCAGAAGACCTTCAACAGTACTATACTCTTTTGGATGAGATTTATGGATTGTCAGATTACTAGGCTGCTAATATATTATTATGTGTTGTAAGGCTAAAAACTGTTTACTACAAAAATATAGGTTTGAAAGAATACAGACAAGTGACGTCACATAGCCCGCTCTTCCCGTTTCAGCATCTTTAATGCATGTATCTTCGTAATTCACTATTGATGTAATAATGTATGTAAATCCAATACTTTATTGAGAGCGTTGTTATTTTAGTGTCATTCTTATACATTTGCGCAATTTCAATATCTAGAGCCCAGTGCGATTTGTTTTCCAAATTGAAAAAGCGAGAGTAAATACGTTAATTGTGCCATTTTAATTTTAAATTACATAATAAATAAGATTTAAATTTTTGGTTAGGTTTCAACTGTGGGTTTCGAAAACCAATTTCAAGATACCTACAACAAAAAAGTGTAAAATTGAAAATCAAAATCAATGTCTTTTAGGTCAATTCTATTAGGTACATTGATATTATCTTGAAGATTTTAAGACTGAAAAAGACACATATAACTCAGTACTAGTTCATCAATATTTAATGAGAACAATCTCTGTATCGTTTGTATTTAAACAAACAATTAATTATGAACAAATATACCTATATGTAGTTTTATGACGGAAACAAAAAAAATATCAAATTTCCGTGTCCAGATAAAAGAAATTAATCATGAGTTAAACTGTAATACTTTTAAAAGTATGACTTGAAATGTATATTGTGGATCCCAAAAGTTACGAAAAGTGGAATTCAATTGATGTAAAAATACTTTTATCGAATTTGTCACTGCTGTCGATCTTCTATTTGTTGTTGATCTATTTTGAATAAAAAAATAACTGTAATTAACTGTGGTCGTTAATACTTTTTTTCTAAATGTATTCTTCATTTCCAAGGATACTAAGGAAATCAGTGCAAAGTAAGTACGAGTAATAAAAGTTCTAAGTCTTGGTACCCGTTGATGTTATATTCCATTTTACAAAAGGCAGGAAGAGGTAGGTTGATTCTTTGAGAACTGACACATTTATTGTGGAACACAACTGAACAACAACACAACACTTTTCTGTACTATCGTGAGAATGATTCATTATTAGATAATACAACGGTTTGCTCACGCGTATTTATACGTGACTAGTTTTGGACAAAACCGGAGCACAGTTTGTCGAACTCAAACACCAGCTATGGCCACACATAGCCGGGTGGACGACATTTTATAGTGCACCAGCTGGGTGCATACATAGGTGCTCTCTGTTACCTTACTCTCATAACCCGATGGGACGGTAATCCGACAAGACTGGAAAGATGCCAGTCTCAGGACTCACATTTTAACGTACCTTCCGTAATATGGAAACTAAAATATTCACTGACCCAGTGATCTTTGACTTAATAGGCATGCGGTCTAACCAACAGGACAACATAGTTTCGATAATTAGATTAACATGTTTATTCAATATGCAACTATGTAATGTAAGCATGGATCAAATAATCAGCTAACATCACGTTAAATGAGCCATATAACACATTAAATTAGGCGTAACCAACGTCATGCGTAATTTCATTAGGATTAACTATGTTAAGCGCGAGGCATAAGGCCACTGTGCAGCAAGATTAACTTAAAAAACCAAATAATTTAGTGAAAAATAATAGTAATATATTTATGAATGACTTTTTAAACATTTGTAATAAACTATCTTACCTTGAAGACCAGTTTCGTTAAGTTATTATAAGTATTCAAAGAAACTTCATCTGAAACGGAACGGGAATCCCAATATAGCATAGAACAGCGACTCTTTCACAACTACAATATTATTTTAAGAGGTGATAAGTTACAAAGGCTGATCCATCTTCTAAGAGTTAGTCATAGTCTTAGGCTGATTTCACACGGAACGCTACTAAACACGAAACGACGTAAGACCGCCAATATTGACTAACATCGCGTGCAAATTTAATAGATTTCACAAGTTTATGTTCTAAACAACTGATAATGTTTACTAAGTAAGGTACAGTCACAGACAAAATTTTTGTTCGAGTCGTAATTTATAGTGTATAGAATATTGTTTTTATACTTTTTGTTATACCCGTTGACGTTGAAGTAAAAAAAAATGTTGTAAAAAGCATGTAGCGATCGAAATAGCATTATCTGGGTCTAATAAACTGTGATAACGAAACATTAGCAATGTTTGAACACCATTTAGTTAAGTACCATTTATTTAGTAAAGTAGATAAATTATGATAATTTAAAGTACATGACTGAGTTATGTAATCTGTCAAAAATAATCAAATGCTCTATAATAAAAGGCTGGGGAATTCCGAAGGACATTGATAAAGGTAAAGTTTCGAACAAAACAGAATCAGGATTACTACAGAAAAGGACGTAAATACATTTAGAATTAGTAAATATATTTTTAAGTGTTTTTTTTTATATGTCTAAGCTTTTACACGAATTAATATGTAATTGAGGCCTCAAACTAATCTAGTTTATTTTATAAAACTAATAGCTGTCCCGGCGAACTACGTACCGCCTAACACTCAATGATCACAGTGGAGACAAAATATTAAGAGTGGACACTTATCACTTAGGGTTATGGAAAAGTAGCCGATTCTCAGACCTACTGAGTACGCATATAAAATTTGGTAAAAATCGGTAAAGCCGTTTCGGAGGAGTACGGTAACTAACATCGTGACACGGGAATTTTATATATTAGATTATTTATTAAACTTAAATTAAGATAACATAGTAAATAAAAACAAGAAATATCACACAACGTTTTACGGTAGACGTTACTTTCGAAACCAGGCATTTAAAACCCAAAAACAACAATCTACAAAATCACTTTCGTAACCGCCTGTACCACGAATGTACACAGATGACATATCCGTACGGCCTTGAATGTACATGGAATGATAAGTATATCAAAATAATGTGAGTAGTCAATATTGCGCGCGGTCGTGGGGTCGTGTGCCGCGGCGTGTGCCCAAACGGTTTAATATAAGTGCGAGTTACATCAAAAACTTGAGAAAAACTGTAGTTTGTGTGAGAGGTAAAGACAGAAACATGGTTCAGAATAAAAGAATACTGGTTATTTATACCGGAGGGACCTTCGGTATGAAGAAAAATGAGGAAGGAGGTGAGTTGCTTTTTAGTAAAAAAGTTTGTTTTTTCGTTGTATGCCGCCATATATTTTCAAGTATTTTCGACCTATTTTAGCAAAATTATTAAAAAACAGTGATGGGTAAAATTGCATATTTTATAGTTTTGCTGAAAACTGTAAAATTGTATTTTCTATGTTTAACGCCAAATTCACTCTTTCGCATGTTTCAAGTGACCCCAAATTGGGTGATATTTCAAGTAACCATTTGCTCGATAAACGACTTTATTAAATTATTCATACCTGTAATATATTTTTACGCAATTATACGTAGTATAACTGCAGGCAACACCTGCAAATACCTCTGTATAGCCAAAGTCTACTAATTATACATAATTCATGTTTTTATCTGCTTCCAGTGCTGGTACCTCAGAAAGATATAGAGGCTGTGATCAGAAGACTGCCGCAGCTGCACGACCAGGACTACTGGCTGAACAATCTCGCAGACACCGAGCACAAGGAGTACCTAGCACTACCTGGTGAGTTGGGACCGCCAGGTCTTATAGTCATGTTGTGGTAGAGGAACCGTGACAGCGGTCTAGCGGCGTAGAGCAGCGTCTTTCATCCACAAATGCAATCGTATTTTTTATGAGATGGTAATACCAAGACTCACAAGTCACAGGCTCAGCCTCGGGGCTTGACAAATGGCTATTTAAAGAGTGCTAATACCGATCAAAGCGCTTTACTGTATTGTACTCAATGTAGACAAGACATAGTCACGTCTATAGTGAAAAAAGAATGTATATTTCATTCCACTAACGAGGTTCAATCAGGTTTGGACGCTAAAAAATATGTTTGTTGAGGCAAGATAAAGATACTTGAATATTATATATGATACATTTAAGCGATGCAAGATGACTAGGTCTTGAAAAAGGTAAAATGTTAAAGGTATTTTAGATAGAACTGATACTTTGATAGTAACTGTCGTGAGAATGATTCATTATTAAATGATGTAACGGTTTACTCACGCGTATTTATCGGGGTAGCCCGACTAGTTTCGGACCCAACCGGAGTCCTTAATCATGAGCAGACGCGGCGGGATCGCAAGTCGAACCGCGATCCCGCCGCTAAATAAATATATAACTACGCGTGAGTAAACCGTTACATCATTTAAGAACTGTTACTGTTATTGGCTGTGATGCAATAACGCGTGAGTTAATATTTATTTTTAGTTAAGATAAGTTTCCCTTTGTCGTAAAATTGATAAGATTATCGTTTATCTCGCTAACAACAAATTTTTGACAGTCATTAACCAATGATTGTTTATATTCATGAATGGAATCTATAATAATAATTCTCAATAAACAAGTAATTCTAATTGAAGCTCTTGTACACAGATATTTGAGATGAAACGGAAATGTGCAGACCAAACTGCATTGTTTGTTTAACAGCCGCTTAACACATAGTTCCCCATTTCCCCCACGTTTTCTTTCTTGTTTGTTTGCCGTTCCGGTTGGCATTTCGCAATTTTGAGGCAATCTCCGATAAGCTAGCGGGCTGAAATTTTTTCGAAACTGCTCAACTGTTTGTTATAAAATTTGGTATTGGGATAGCTTGAAACTCAAATAATGGGTGATACTGGCTGAGAGCCAAAATGAAAATTTGTTGTATGAGCATACAAAAACTGAAGGTATTTTTTGTACTGCGGAGTCACTACGCTTTTTTGAAAAGGAGATAATTCTTTTTAATATTTGTGCTAGTGGTAAATATTCCATTGTAGGTACTTTATTAAGAAACTTCTGAAATGTTACCTAACCATCATTGCCTAACTACAACTAAAACTAAAAATATCAAACATGATACAAATTCCGAATTGTCATCCCAATTGACTTCAATCAGCGAATGCGTATTCGAATCTTCCAGATGGCAAGGACACGGTAGACAAAGTGCTGTACAAAATATACGAGTATGATGAACTTAAGGACTCTTCAGACTTCACTATGGATGACTGGATCAGACAGGCGAGGGATATCAAGGTTAGTAATTTGATACTTCTTTAATAGTGATTAGGTTGAATACCGAATATTCAGCAGTGAAGCAGACTAAAGCACTGAATATAGGGCTTGTTGAAAGCGTAGGTAAATTTAGTAAAAAGTCTTCTGGTATTCTAAGTAAAATAACTACGGATAGTAATTTGGATTCGTCCAAAACGATGAAGTATTCAGCAGTACAGTCGGCCGAAGCACCAAATTGAATATTCAACGCAAAATATAAGCTGTCAAGTAAGTTGGTTAAAACAATAAAACGTCGTAACTTGTTTGCCTCATTGCGCTGAAGAGGCAGCATGAGCGAGTTTTAGACTGCTTTGATGCCGAGAAAATTTCCCCCTTTACCCATATTTGCGAAATAAAGTTTCTTTATTTCTTATTTCAGAAATTCTATCACGACTACGACGGGTTCGTGGTGTTGCACGGCACAGACACCACGGCTTACGGCGCCAGCGTGCTGTCCTTCATGTTGGAGTCAGTCGGGAAGACTGTAGTCCTCACTGGTGCACAGGTATAAACCTTTATATCTACATCGATGATAACCGATACACAAGGATTAAATTCCTTACTGTGTCGTTTTTTTTGGAAGGGAATATGAGTTGGGGATTTTATCAGCTATTGTCCCAGTCTATCATGCCCATTTCGCATATTGTTGATGGATAATAAATACAACGGGAGAAAAATACACAAAACTGATAGATAGCTACGTTACTGGCGATTAATAGCAGAACCATCTAATTTGAGAAATATTGGGAATCTAAAAATACATAGAAGTACTAAAATCTTACGCTTATGCTTCCAGGTTCCTATCTTCCAACCTCGCAGCGACGGTAACAACAACCTGCTGTGCGCGATCCTGACGGCGGCCACGCAGTACATCCCGGAGGTCACCGTGTTCTTCGGCGCCAGGCTCTTCAGGGGCACCAGGTTAGTAATGAACCGCAGAGGTACTACAACCTCTTACTTAAAGTGCTGTATTGCAGTGTAAGAATAGCTCAAAGCCGTAGAGTAGGCACTGCATCAGTAATACTTCAAGAGTTGGTGATAGGTCTGTGTCTATCGGGTTTGATATTAGCCCACTTAGCTAAATGTGTCACACAGCAACAGAGTCCAAAGCTAATGAAAAACAAGCAATCAATTTGTTGACATAAACAATAATATCACTGAATTAGCCATTACATACTTCTGAATATTGTTCACGAACGACCAATACTTTAAATGGTTAAAGATATTTTGCTTGGGTACAACGCGAAAACTTATTTTGCGCAACCTACGACCTCGTAACTTACTTACTTCACTTTTTCATATTTTATTGTGAACATTAATGATAATTGCATCGATTTACTTTGACTTACATTCCTAGGGTAAAGAAAGTCTCCAACACAAAGATCTACGCTTTCGACTCGCCAAACTTCCCCTCTCTGTTGGAGGCTAAGGCGACGCTGGAAGTGGACTCCAAGATGCTGATCCACCCTTACGGCTCCGTGCCCAACGAGTGCCGGCTGCACGACAAACTTTGCAGAAAGGTGTACATACTGAAGGTGGCGCCTACCATCACACCAGAACTCATCAGAGCTGTGTTTTCAGGAATGGAAGGTATTTTAGCAGTTTTAGTTCTGTAATATATCTACTATTCAGTCAAAAATATTTGATGTAATTTATGAAAAAACAGATTTTACTTCAGGGCTTTGCAAAATTGTTGTCCACGTTTTTCGGTTTCGCATGCTTGCATTTTCAGAGACTAGTATCTGACGGTAAAATTAAAACGAACTGTTCTGGATTGCATCATTACCGTGTTGTGGTTCCTGTCGCAGCCCTTAAAGATTCTGGGTTACAATAACTGTTTTAAGCTCTACGCTAGTAAGCAATTGCGCTTCAACGACAGCAATTTTCTTACTTTAAGAGGTTATGATTGGCTTTCAGGTCAAAAAACTGTTTTCAAGTTTTCTCATGAACTGTTTATTTATATCTAGGTGTCGTCCTTGAGACGTACGGCAACGGCAACATCCCCATCAAGCGCAAGGACATCTACCGCGAGATCGAGGCGGCGGTGCGCAACAAGGTGCTGGTCGTCAACGTCACACAGTGCATCAACGGCACTGTCATAGCTAAGCCACTGTATGAAACTGGACTGGTAAGTAACTATTCATACTCTCCTTTTTGTGAAAAGCTGATGCGGGAAAATGTAGATACATCCATCAGAAACCTTTGAGTCAAGTCCTTTCTATTTTCTGTCTCGTTGACATAACGTGGTAAAAGGAAAAGGGGAATCTTTTCACTTATTTAAAGTCAAACTATCCTAAAACCACGTCCCCATCCCTTGATCAAATTTCCAAAAAAATGTGATCAGTTTATTAAGTTTTGCTATGTTTCAGCTGTTATTGAAATGCGGCGTGGTACCGTCATACGACATGACGGCGGAGGCGGCGTGGGCCAAGCTCGCGTACGTGCTCAGCAAAACTGAACTCAGCTATGAAGAGAAAGTTACCGTAAGTGTTTAACATGACTCGAAGTGGAAATCACCATTCACTATTAGCATAAGGATGTAAAAGAAAATTACTATTTTCTGGCTTCACCTTAATAGCTGGACCGAGGTTTGCTTAGGTGCGTTTAGGGATACTTTAGCCTTTTTTTTTCGGATGGGGTACTTATCAAATGATTCTTCCCGCATTGGGAGTGTCAGGCTTTTACTGTACACCTTTTGTGTAAAAGGGGCCGCAGTAACCCTTTCGGACAATCCCGTTAGCAAGATGCTTTTGAAGTGTAGCGAAAAGTTAAATAATAAAGCTGACATTCTTAAGAATGTTATCATTTCACATACAAAGATGTTCGATTAATGATATTGTTTAATCCATATATCCAAATATAGGATACTTATGTATTTTTTCTTTCTTGCAGTTAATGAAGACAAACATTCGAGGAGAGATGAACAACCCAGATATTGTGTCTAATAAATGAATTCATTACTATATTACTGTATTTTCTTATGTAATAATATCAAAAGCAAGTTTTTATGGTCAAATTAATGTTCACAAAAAGAGAGGATGGCAAGGCCAACTAATTCACTAGTCAAAACTCACACGATTGTTACACATATTTTATTAAAAAATAATTATTTAACTTATACAATATCAGAAAAACAATTCAGATACATTTATTGTGCAAATATTTAAAATACACACGACGTTTGTACTTAAATAATAGCATCATACAAATAATTAAAAAACCAACAAAATTAAAATATTATATTCATTTTGAAAAAAATAAAAAATATTTTAAATGTTCGTAGAAAATTTTGGAATTAGTAATTTTGAACTTATGACACACGATTAATTTCATACAATTGTTTTATAAACATTCTAAGTAAGTTTTGGTGGGTCTCATAAATTTAGACTTACATTTAATACAATGGAAATCATGCTTAATTTTCATAGAAATAAGTTCTATTTTTCGACGAGTATCTGTTCAATCTCCATTCTGTAACCAGGTTTATGTAATTTGACGAATAACATGACCGTTGTAAATAAAAATATAAAAAAATGACTAATACAATATTCCTTTGTTGAGGTAACAATATTTCATTTACATTTTTAAGAAATCATAAGGAAATAATAAGTTTTCATAATAGTATAAAAAACGATATTAAAAATTGTAAGAAATAAAATCTAGTTGAGGTAAAGAAACTCAAAAATTTGTGCAAATACACAACACACACAATTATGTTAATTCAAAATCACACACAGAAATACCACGTGGTGTTAATTACGTAAAAAGAACTAGGGAAAGAATCAATAACTTATCAATTATTTTCATTCATAAACATCCCTTTCAAAACGCTGACAAAAAGATAGTTTACAAAAGTTTACATTATTTGTTCACATGTCAACAATTGTTTTACAATTTGACAATTGATTAAATGCTCAGAAATATCGGAATGAACTTTGAATAGTCTTAATTTTGATAGTGTAACTGTATTTTGTTGTGATAAATGTGATTAAATATGAGAAATATTATATTATGTAAGCTAAAATTCTATATGGTAAGGTAACAGATGTTCTTCACACGAGGTATTGTAAAACGGCAGTGTCTCTTAGAACACGTTGTCTTAAATTTACAATCTACACAGTAGTACAAAATCTAGATTCTATAAGACAATCTATTACCTGTAGTCATTCTATTGAAAAATATACATCTCCAGTAATATATTAAGTGCTACGAGTACTATAATTAGGCAGACATTAACCTAGAGTACGTAGAAATTCGAATACATTAATTTGTTCATCCTTACCCCCGCTAATGAGGTTTGGGGTAAGACCGAACAAGACTCTAGATAGTTTGAAAAATAAATAGTATTGTTTATATTAGATTGTACCATAGTATTTGTTTTGTGGAGTGGGGGTAAGTATCGTTATGGCACGGGGTCGTTTGCTGCTGTGACGTCTAGCAGGCAGCCACTTCTGACTTCTTTTTGCTGGTAGTTGCCAAGATAGTTGTGGTTTCTGAAAGAAATTGTTGTCATTAATTTCAAATACAATCCATAAATATCATCCTTTCATAATTTTGCTTCTTCTTATCGTTTTCTAAAAAAGCATTGCGGTCGTATACATTTTCATATTTGTTTGCACAAGGTGTAGGTTCCATCCCGACGCAGGCTTAGTATCAATGAGACAATTTTAAAGTTATATGTAGTTTCTTTATTATTCTAAAACGCCACTGACAAAAGGGTGAAGGAAAACATCTAAAACGCAGTGAGCTAGTGATCAATGCTCAAACCTTTCCTATACGGGAAGACGTCTGTGCTCAGCAGCAGGACATATTATTATATTGGCTGGTATTATTATATTATTTATAGTTTTCATGGTTATCACGTTCGAGTTGACTTGCCAAAATAGATGTGAACAAGACATTTTGCTAATGAGATAAACACTTATATGTGTACCATGCACGCTAAGATAAACAGATTTTTACTGAATCTGAAAAGGGATCTGTTAGGTTAACAATGAAGATGTGCGATCGCTCTAACGTATGAAAAGTAATCACTAACAGAAGCAATGTCTAATAGGGTATTTGACTAAATCTAATAATACCGGCTAAACGCTTTTTTTTGTCAAAAACCCTATTGGAGTTATAAACAGTAATCAACAGTAAAAATGATTGCCACAAAGAAGCGATGAAAATAAATAGCACTATCTTATTAAACATCGATGCTATCTGTTGTGCTAAGTTTTTACTTACGAAATACCAAAATAACTAAAACTAAACATAGTCTTATTTGCAATTTTGCCAGACAAGCTCTAAAGTCACACTTACAGAAACTCCACACCGACTCCCAGAACAATAAGTTACTTACATTCGATCGTGCGATGCGTTAGCGTGTAACTACTGAGAGCGGGCCTCACCGTTCCCGCTGGGGTGGAGCCTCTTCAGGACCTGGGTCAGGTCCAGCCCGGTGAGGGTCTTGAGTGCGGGGGGTATGCCTCCAGCCAGGCGGGCCACCTCGCCTGTAGCCCCGTTGTCCCCAACCAGCACAATTTCATCGGTCTTCGCGAGAGGAGCTGATACTTCGGCTGCGATCTGTGATTTAAAAGTGTGATATTAGTTTATATGTAAATGACGATTAGTAGAAGTAAAGTATAAGTGAATTTAAGCTTTAAAATTCCATGATTCCAGTTAGTTAAAATGTCAAAGTGTCCTAAGGAACTGCATTGAAAACGTGATTGGAGAAATTCTAATATAACTACACTTTTACTTAAATGGAACTTAAACTACATTGCATTGAATAACGTTCTAAATCCATTAACGAAGAAAACTTCGAATGTTCAAGTAAAAATGAACCTTACTCCAGCAACATAAGTTCGAATTTACCTTTGGCAATGCCTCGAGCACCAGCGCCATAATAGCGGCATCCCCGTACTGCTTGTAGACCTTGGCTTTGGCGAGCATGCGTTCGGCGTCCGCCTTGCCCACGTCACCGATGGCCGTGGCTTCTGCCAGACCGAGGACCTTGATGCGTTCAGCATCGGCCTTCGCCTCTTCTACCGTTTGAGTACTGAAATAGATACATAGTAGTTGATTAACTGGAAACTATTTGAAGCAAGAAGGTAGTTTGATATGGTTTAAAATTCGAGAGATTTTAATATATATAGCACTTAAAAATGGAAGATCATATCACTGAAACTAAATGTATGGCAATGACATTCCTTTAAGACGAGTGACGGGACTTTGTCTTGGCATTGCAATACCGTTATTATATTTTCATAGACTATAGAGCATTTAGCTGCCGAAGTGTCTTTTCTATTATTAGCATAAAATGTTTTACCGTTTTCCCTCAGCGATGGCCTGCAGGCGGTAGGCTTCGGCCTCCGCTGGCAGACGCACTATCGACTTCAGCTCTTCCTCACGACGAAGGATCTCCTGTTGCTCCACCTGAGAAAAATATACACAAGTGTAATACAAAATAGACATTAACTGGACCAAGAACTGCTAGCTAAAGATCTAAGAAAATTGCTTCCAAATTCCCGACTCAACTGAAAATTTTCAATTCCATACATTATTTTAGTACTTCTATGGATCTACGATCTACAATGATGGTTCACAAGATGCAGTCAGTTATGAGACGGGCTGAAGGATGGCGGAGGTTTACATATAAGGTCTCATTAGGACTCTCCGCGTACTGTACCCTAGTGGCCACAAACCACTATTCAGTATTCAGTACTCTGTGAGTATTTACTCCTTTCGTCCTTTTAGAATGGCCAAGTTTACCATTAAATAAGATACTGTTGTCGACACTCACCTCGATCTGTTTACGTCTCTCGACCACTTCGATTTGTATTTCTTCGTTTCGGATTTTCTGTTTTATTTTCGCTGCCTGCAACTCATAAGCTAATGCCGCTTCTGCTTTCTGGAGAATTATATAAAAAATTACATTATTTTTTGCGGTGAAAGCAAAGGGATGGACAAAAACCATCAGAAAAAAGGCAAATCCGGATAGCACAAATACATGTACAAAGTCTTTATCCAAATTCGATAGTATTTAAACTTTTAGATAAAAAAAAGGGAACTCTTTTTTGCCCTACAGATTATCACATAAGTCACTATATGAGATTACAACACGTTTTATCGAAACCAAAGTATAAACTAGCATATTTTTACGTTCCATCGTGGGAAATCGTCCCAGTTGATTTAACTGCTACCGTTCAGTAATATCAACAAATACTTAAGTTCTAAATATTTTTTATATACGTCTGTCGCTACCATTATTACAACTATGTTGTTATTAATAGCCCTCCTTCAAATTCTTATTTTTGTTATGCCCGACAGGCCCCACAATGCTCCAAAACTAATGTATATCCTTATGTATCTACCACCTAAGTTCACATTATGCTATAACCGTATTGAGTATTGAGTACTTACAGCAGTGTTGACCTCCTGGTCGAATTGCGCCTTCTGCAGCTTGTAAAGACGAGTATTGTCTTCGATCCTCGTGTCCATCGAGTACTTCACGTCCATAGCGCTCTTCTCGCACTCCGCCTCCTGCAAATAACAAAGCTTCAGTAAACAAAGATCTGGCAAAACTTGAGGCCCGCCACAAATTATTTTGGAAAAGTTGAAAAATCTAGTTAAATAGTGGCAGACTGACCAAAATAATTGGCTTTAGTCTATCTAGTTTGAAATCTCAATCTTAACCTATTCCGAGTACCATGGAGCGTACGTGAGTACGTGTATGGGGTATTAAATCAGTGATCATCACCAGAAGATTGTTGCAGCTATGGAAGAGCGCGTGTATCTATCTACAATAAGAAAAGCCAGCTCGCTTATACAGAGCGGGGCTTATTAGCAAGCACGATATATGTCTCTCGATCCATACCCTGATGCCGGCATCGCGGTTGGCCTGCGCGACTCCAACATCGGCGTCCCGCTTGACGACCGCCGTCTGCGCCTTGCCGAGACTGGCGAGGTACTGCACGTCATCGTACACGTCCTTGATGGTGAACGACAGGATCTCGATGCCCATGCGGCCCACGTCCGGAGCCGCCACCTCGCGCACCAGACCCGCGAACTGGTCTCTGTCCTTGTATACCTCTTCTACTGTAAGAGTTCCTGAGAGACAAAAGAATCATGCTGTTAGATTTTTATTGGCGATTTTATTAATGCTTTTATCGGAATTCAGAACTTCATGTCTTCTGTCCTTGAGATGCTGGAGTAGGTGACATGTAAAGGGCCATTTAATTTGGACATTAATGTGAGAGAGCCGGCTTTTTAGGTCAGATCAATCTGAAGTAGTTTTTTAGTTTTTAGGAGTTTTTTAACTAAAGTATATTCTATACACTTCATTGTTATTCACGGATAACATGCCCTATAGCATCTTTTGCCATTGTGGAAGCTAGATTCCACTTCATACAATATTTTGATTCCTCTCGTTTTTACACTAACAACACAGGATGCACTCACTTTTTCACATTCAAACATGTAAGCCCGATGGTCAGCGCGATCGGAAAGAGCGCGATCCGAAGCATTTCCATAGTTAACACACACGTTCTCTTTACTTTGGTACCTACACTTCACACGCTATACTACACATTCATATAACTACACTGGAAGACTAGGTGTATACTCTTAAGTCCGTCTTATTGTCTTGATATGACCTTAGATGTAAGACACCAATCACGAAAAGTTTTTATGGTTGAATTGTTGTTTCAATATTATGATAAGTATTAGGTAGGATATATTAAACGCTAGATTTTTTTTTGTAAATCATGTGGATGCGACCTATATGTACGATAAGACTGTTTTGAGAAGTATATATCCATGTAATATAATAGTAAACGACTATTTGCTGGTTGTTTATTTGAAGCTAAATATGGAGAAATAGGTATATATATATATTCTTAGGTGCGAGTAAAGTTTTTTTTTGCATTATTCTCGCTTGCTGTTGGTGTAAGGAATTTATTGAATATATTATAGATCGGTTTGCTTAAAAAGCACTTCCTGATATTTTATTATATCAGTACTATTGTGATTGTCACGTAACACAAAAAATCATATTTATATAATTCCCATTACAGTTCAAACCAACACAAAAATAACAAAACCACTTTTTTGTCAGCTTGACCAAACTTCAGCAATTTTACCACAAAAGAATTTTCAATAAAATCACAAACCGACCATTAGAGTAAATTATTGACACCGAATTTCAAGACTATCATTGTAACATATTAAAAACACAAATATTTTTAATCACAACACGTGTCCAAACGCACAACATTTTTCGTTTTTACACGTGTAGTTTTCATCAGTCTCTGCGGTATCGTCGCTACGAACACAGATCTGACTAAACACTACTGTCTTCCCGGCATATGACTGTAGAACTTAGGTGTTCAAAAATGCAATAACAAACCTATTACACTGACATAAGACCTAGAATTGCATATCACTGTGAATTTATCGTTATTTACGTTGGAAATGATATAAATATGATAATGATAAGGATTGTTGTATCTACGCTGTGTCGTGTTGCGCAAACGACATATTTGCTTTTAAATTCTAAAAATAATTTCAAAACTACATATAATATACTATTTCCATCTACTTTCCCAGAAAGTATGGGTCAGGCTGACGTCTTACCCCAAATTGGGTAGTATAAGTAATCAACGCGTAAGACTATTCAAAGAATAATTGATTTGGCTAAGTTTTAAGTTACTGTATAATAGTTGAAAATAAATAAAAAATCCATAAATAGCCTTAGAACTACATATAATCCAAATAACTTCCAGAAGTACCAATATATTCTTTTTCGAATATCCCAGGAAAAAACGGTCGTATTCTACTGCGGTGTTATCATTTTTCTCTTATCAGTTGCTGCAGTAAGATACGACTGTTTATCTTTACGCATGAACCGAATTTAAACGAATCAGATTAATCCATGAAAGATCTTAAAGACGCAATGAGGTTGCAAGGTTATATAATACTGATTATTTTGAACGAGTATTTTGCTTTATTGATTTAAATAGAGATAAACGATTACTGCTTTCAATCCGAGTGATTTTATCAGCATTAACGTAAATGACATTTGAAGCACTAGCAATGTCTCGGACCAAAACAAACCACAGAATAAATTCTCTTCCAATCCACTACAAAAGAGAGAAAAAAGAAAATGGCTGTCATCGAAAAGTCACAATTCAATACGGCCAGCATTTGACATTCTGAAAGAGTGGCCATACATTATGTATCAGAACCTCTTTCACCGCTAACCCTCTTGCGTGAAGCACCTAATAGTCCCCATTCTGGGACGGCAAAAGTTTCTTTCTTCATTCCGTTTAGCTCGTTAACAAGGAGAAAAATGCTACAACACATATGAATGATTAAAAACTTAGAGCAAACTCTACTTTTTACGGTTTAAACTCTACATTTTTATAGAGACTTGATTGTGATTAAATAAAGTGACTTTTTGCTTCGTATTTACTTATTTAGATTAGATTTGCGTTAGGGTTGCAATGCCAGAGTTTACGGGGTGGCAATACCAGGTTGTAGCTACTGGGAAATAAGCCTCTTCTCATGTGGAGAAGGATTTTTAGGTTCACTTTAATTTTTGTAACTTCTTAATCCGCTGCCTGATGTAGGTACATCATCATTTATCACACAGCTGCTTAATGATTTAGCTGAAGTTAATGTTGTATGTTCCGTTTTTATCCTTTAGTTACGTAACCCTGAACATACCGTAGAGTACCGTACCGTAGATATTTAAAACTAGCTGTTGCCCGTGACTTCGTCCCCGTGGGTAGAAGAAGTATAAGTTTTGATTTATACCTGCCCTGTTTTTTTCACATTTTCTATTGTACCTTCGCTCCTATTAGTCGCAGCGTGATGGTTTACAGCTTAAAGCCTTCCTCGATGAATGGTCTATTCACCACAAAAAGAATTTGGACCAGTAGTTCCTGAGATTAGCGCGTTCAAACAAACAAACAAACTCTTCAGCTTTATATATTAGTGTAGAGTATAGATTAATGGCGTTCCTATACAATTACACACTAGTCAAACAACGTAGAGATAATGGGAGTTTCAATACGCTCTCCTTCATTAAAACGTGTTATGTTTCCGAAGTTATAACAATCCAAAGAGGATTTACATTTAAATGTATCTATCGCTCTTGTTATAACGTAGATGGAAGAGCTTTAGCTTTTATCAAAAGTTTCACAGCGACTTAGATCTGTCTATTGAGAGCAACGCTGGTGTGCCCTCTGGTGACTGATACAGCCAATTTTTGCAGTGAATGTGCATCTACATCAAAAACATATAATGAATATAACATATTAAACTTTGAATATATACTAGGGTATTCCATTAATTAGGTGCACATCTCAAGTGGAGCATCGCTAATGACGCCCCATATTTGTGTACCTTGACACATTCGACATTTTAACTCATTGTAACTGCTAGTTAGTATAATTACACGCTTAACTAAAGTTAAGTTGTTTTGTAACAGATTTTACTGATTGATGCCCTTGAAATCAGCTTTGTCTTGAAAGGGTAATTTTGTCAAACGTAATTTAAGTTTTTATTTTTTTTTGTTTCGAAGTTCTTCTAAATTGTTCGAGCGTACCTATTATTCAGTTTCTTAATTAAATTTGAACTAGCCATAAAACTTTAGTACTTCAGATTTAATATTTCATACAATA
The DNA here is from genome assembly GCF_003590095.1 of Trichoplusia ni. Lineage (NCBI taxonomy): Eukaryota > Metazoa > Arthropoda > Insecta > Lepidoptera > Noctuidae > Trichoplusia > Trichoplusia ni. The sequence continues at coordinate 5,952,121 of NC_039495.1, read as the reverse complement.
TTGCATAAACTAAGACAGAAGGGACATACATTCATTAGCTCAAGGACTATTTGTCCAGACACCTATTATGAACCTAGATTTTTGTTAAGAAGTATGAAATTTTTATTAAATATTTGGTTAACTGCGAATCGCACTTGTAACACCGAGGGTTCCTTACAAATAGATTGAGAATAAAAATCGATCAGATGATAAATTAATTTGAGGGCGGTTAATGGGATACAATCTGGTGAGAGTTGGACGGATAGAACGACAGATAGCGGTACCCTATTACGGGTACGAAGCCGAACAAAAACGGGACATTCCAGTTTCTGTTATATCGGAATTAACAGATTAGGTTACTCGCTAAATTCCATACACAAATCATATTCACCAACATCAGTAGTACATACACGCCATATAATATATCAAACAACTAACACGGGCAGTTATTTTTTACCATTCGCACACGACTGATGTAATAACTATTTTTAAAGATGTATTCAGAGCTATTTTAAGTACGATATCTCCAAAAATGGGTTAAGGTTTTATAGCCAGCCATGTGCGGCATGAAAAACAATCGGAATTTAATGATACTATAATAAAATCATTCGTTTTCAATGGAAATGTATCCTATTAGCAAGTAATGGATTTTGGAGGAGGTTCAGGTGTGGATCCAATTTGTTCTAAATCCAAACACCTCTTGAGATAAAACTGCCTTGTGAGCGAGATAGCACAATACAAGGGGTATAGTGGCGTCTCTTTTCACAACTATAGCTGTATTACTTTAAGATATTGTGGTAGTCAGTAGATTGAACTTTTCGGGTAGGTATGTAAGCAGTAAATCGCGAAGGGTTTACATTTTTATGTGACATTGGATTTTTTCTCTTACAATAGAATTATTATCGATTTCATTAAATTGGAAAAGAGCTATTTTTAATGCTATCAAAACGATAACAAATCAATGCGATATGAAAAAACCTAATTTATCAATATTCATTTTTAATTTAATTAACATCACTAATACTAACACACAAAGGTTATTTTAATGAGGTACAGTATACACAACCCGGAAAAAATATATTTAAAAACTCCTTCTTATTACAGCATTAAGGTTCATCTTCGCTTTTCGTTGGTACTTTTGTAGTGTGGTGGACTGTACTATAAATACACGTTTCCCTATTTCTTTTGCGTCCTATTTGCCGTTACTGCGCATTTGAGGTCTTCGCATGACATCATAAGACTAAACTGGATCTTAGACAATAGATTTGAAATATATTGGAATTCCGTATGCAAGAAGTACGCATAGCAAAATGTCAACCTTTGTTCAAATTCAGATATTTATTTCAAGACCTTTACTAGCTTTTCACTAGCTCTTGCTTTTATTAAATTAGTGTTCAATTAAATTACATTAATACTAACAACAGGTAAAATTATATAATTATTAACAAAAAAATAATTTATCTAAAATAAATGTTTAAATTTGAAATAAGGGTGACATTTTGCTTTGCTTCTACATTCCACTTATGTAGGGGCAGACAACTTAATGGTCAGATGTAAGATTTTTAAAAATACTGGCTTGACAAAGACCTATAGTTGTAGTTGGGCTGAGGTTTTATTGCACATACTTACTTTTATATATAAGACACTTCCGTGTTTTATTTTTTGTGTGCTATTTTTAATGGTCCGTTTTTTTATTACAATGGCTGATCAAAGATAGACACATTAATTTTGCGAATATAGTTTGCAAAACATTAGCGTAGTGGACCTTGTTGTACTATAAATGGTATAGCAAACGTTAATTGAATACAAATGAGGTTTTAATTCAAGTTCAACATAGCTGAAGCGCAATTTTAAAGAGTCTTGGTTAGAAGCTGATATTCATAACCAAATGTCATTTATTAATACAATTCTGGATAAGTGGAAAAAATTACGTCCATTTAAAACTTGGTAGATGTTTAGATTTTATTTTTAAACGTCCTCGCGGCATAATATACCGAAGAATGACCACCAAACTCAGTGGGGGTCTATAATTTGGACAGTTGCAGTTAACGAACAGATGCGGCGTTGCATCAAAATCAAAAGATATTTATTAAAATTAAGCTACTAAGTAGCACTTTTTGAAGATCAAGTACATTGGTCAGCACGTTTCGCCCACCCTTAACCGCTTCCTAAGTGCTTTTGCGGTGAGAGAGAAACCGGACCAACAGCGGCGCATCGTCTCTTCTCATCGTTTCTACAACTACAGCAACCTTAGGAGGTGGAGCTAGACTTCTAGGTTCAATAGGAATAGGACCTAGGTTTAGCTGAATTGACAGCTGAGTATGAAGGTGGAACTTTATCCTGAGGTAGCATTGTAACATCTTTTTGATACAGAGCTCACCGTATTTTCCTTTGAATAAGTATAGGAAACAAAATTGATATAAATGAATTTATTTTCTGGACCATTAATCTTCCGTTCACGTTAAGGAAAACCGCGCGCACGCACGTGAGCAAGATAAGGAAAAATAAAGGTGATAGCGAGAATTTTAGGTAAAAAGTCTTTGGGATCGTCTTAGAATATTTCTCCTTTTCTTTTGAGTATAACAACTTTTAAACAAATTATACATTTGGAACGTGCCCTTATAACCGTTCAGGAAATGAAATGAAATAATTAATTTATTCTGCACATAATTTTACATGTCAAATTCTAAGCTCACTGGACTTGACATTTCCTGGCTGGCTACCCTAAGGATAGAATTCCTTTCTTGCCTAGAAACAAACTTAATAGTCATCGCCTCTTTTGAGTCCATACAATGCAGACTTTTCTTAATGACAGCAAACAAGTCAGAGACACCAGTGTCTTGGTCCTTGTCAGGGGCTTGATATCTAGGCAATTATTAATAGGGTCGCTCGATAAAGTACCTAGCTGAAGTATTCAAGTGTCCACATATAGATTTCGCTTATTTGGAATCAAACAATCGTAATACAGTTTCACAAACACAGACTGCGGAAATACCTCTTAATGGTATAAGTATGTGTATTCGCGACGGCCTTGACACGTGTTCAGCGCGCGTAATATCTCGGGAGCACCCGACACACTCAGCCTACGCCACGCCAAAACAATAATGTAATGATACATTGTTTATAAATATGGTTTTGGTTGAATGAAATCGATTTATTAAATAAACGTCATAAATCGTCGTGTTTAAATCGTTTTTAGAGATATTTTTTGCAAATATAATATGTATGATTTAATATGTGTGAATTATGTCGAAAGTGTTTAAGAACGAGTTTGCACGCTGTCGTAAAATCTCGACTTTACCTTCTGCGGTATATTGGATAAATATTTTACGATCAACAATAAAAGGTAAAATAGTTGACCCTTTGTTTTATCACAACTTTAATAATGTATTCACAAACTTTTACTTCACTTCCGTAATTCTACCCTACAGGCAAAGTGTAGAGGCGTTAATATATTTGTGATATACAACCATAAAAGCCGTTTTAGTATCGTAGACGCTTTTCATAAAAAAATATGACTACAGTGACGTATTTCCTTAACGTAACCTAAATGTGTTTTGCGTGTAGAGACATTAGTCGCCTACGCGCTTACTGCTCAACAAACGTTATGACTAAGTTAATTTACATTCGTTACGACCAAGTAAAGTACTACTGTGATTAAGATTTACGCTTTTTTATTACTTTAGTTCATTCATTCGACTCGAAAGTTAGGATTCCGGAGCTTTACAAAAAGAGGTGGGTGATTAAACAGAATAAACTTTTGTCTTATAACGGTCGCTTTTTGAGACACACTGACACTTGTAGAAAGAGATGAGATAGTATTTTTTACATACGTGTTATTGCAGAATTGACAAATTTATATAGCCCTAATAGGGGCAATATTTTGAGAATGAATATTGAAACTGTTAGCTTAAATTATTAGAGCATTTCTAGCAATAAATAATCTTTGTGGTAAACTACCGAAAAATTTAACTTTTCATACAAACGAATTAAGTTCGAGTTATTTATAAAGACATAAAAAGCTGGTTTTCTTTACAAGCTGTCGTACTTAGCGGTTTAAAATGTAATGCAAACTCGTTATTCCTATTGGCTGACTGTTACAGTAATTTAGCATCGTGCAGACGATTTATAAATGTCAGGGAAGGACGCTGATGTCTAGTCCCCTAATACCTAATGGTGTCTGCATAATATTTACATTAAGCTTAACCCGCCGTATATATTAGCTTTTACCAGCGGCTTCAGCCAAATTTGACATCGATTTTCTAACTCTATGCTAAAACGTAGCTAGACGAGTGGCTTAGGTTAGCATGTCAAAAACAATGTAAGCGCGACGTGACGTAGGTTCGATTCCCGCGTAGGACAAGCATTTGTACGATCCGCTTATATTTTCCTGAGTCTGAGTGTCTTGTGACTTGATTTTTTGTGAAAGCCCCCGCGACCCAAGGATTAATTAGCTTAACACGGAAGTCCATTAAAAACAAAACACAACTTTTATGATTTACAAATAGTTTTCATTCATCGATAAATATCGCTTTATAACTTTCAACCTAATCGATTGTCTAATGCATTCACGATCGATTACTAGGGTAATGCCCCACTTAAACCTGGAAAGCAATTGTAATTTGATAAAAATACCCCTCGCTTGTGCGCAGAGCAATCAAAACTACAAAAGTTCATTATTTATTAATTTAGTGAACTTTATGGTAGTTATGGTAGTCTTAGGTTTACGCGAATGTTAGACATTGAAATGAAATTCCTTTTACGGATGTTATCGCGGTTTAATTTTAGATTTTAGTTTTCGACACCTTTGCAGATCAGTCATGCTAGTCAGTCTGCCCGTGACCATGATCCGTCATGAATCCGTAAAAGTAGTTTCATTTTTAGTGAACTTTGCAAACCATATATGAAATCTGATAAATAACTTAATCCTTTTATACAACACTTCTTTTTATACAATGTTTGCTCTCCTCATTCGATCATCACTGTTTTATTCACAAGATGAATCGAGGACATGTTTTTCTGTATCATTCATGAATTGCCCAATAATCACATTCATAGTATATACGTTATTCAATAATGTGACCGTGTTTTACAACACATTCCCTCGTTTTTGTAAGCGTATATCCTAACAAATAAAAACAGTTTATTGTCCTTGGTAATAAGTGATAACGAAACTTTACTAGTTAAATCCAAAGTTTCAAGTTTAAAATTGTTATATTTAAGGAAAATCAGCGTGCGTTTAGTATAAGCACACGTAACCGTGTTGCTAAGAGTTTTTCAATGTGCAGCGCTTTTCCATAGTGTATTATTGCATTCTCAGCGCGGTCAGGCGTAAGGCGTTTATGCTTAGGTATAGCTAACTTTAATACGTACTAATATGAAACAAAACTTACTTTGTTTAAACGATTTTTACCTCCTCTAAAGCACCAATGCGCAAACCTTAAGCATGAAACAGATTTATAAACGTAATTTCCGCGAATTCCTCAAAAATAACAAACGAGGCACGCTTTTCCCGCTTTTATAACTGTCAAAATGACAGCATCATTTCTTAGACGAGGGAAAACGCGTGAACAGCCTTCTCAAACGACGTCGCATTTATATTAAAACCTACGTGACGTAACCTATTTCCTTGATTGCTTACTCGAGTTCGGTTTCCGAACGTATGACCGCAAGCGATCGGTAATGTGCTCCAATTAAGGAGCCATCGTGTCTTTAATACCAGACACTAATTGCTATTTGGAAAAACGGGGTAGGAAAAGCTACAATAAAAAAAATACGTTTAAAGGAAACTAACTTCAAATATACTAGGTTACAAGGCTACTTTTAAATCTGTTGTGTTTTATTTGCGATTAAAAACTGATAAAACATTTAAACTTTCGTGTAATTATTAATTTAAAAAAAAATATATTTAATAGCTCTAGCTCTAGATTTAAATAGACTAATTTAAAGTATAACAAAACACAAGAACTTCAACGCAAATCACTTTTTAAATCTAATTTCACCGTTACTACCTTAAGTGCAATATTCAAGTACAAACAAAAACAAAAAAAAATGCTTACAAAAAACTTTCCATTAAACATTAGACATCTGAAACTTTAAAGAATTTCCTACATTTTATTTGAGATCAAAATTAATTACGACCTTCAAACCGTTTGTCACGTATAACCGTTCCAGCTAATTACGAAAAAGGCATTACATTTTGTCACCTGTATTTGACAGGTTGAAAAGATGGGTAGGATGCCGAGAGGCGAAATTTTAATGTTTTTGCCTCCCCTGAATATAAAGAGAGAAGGATAAATATTTGTGTGACCTAGTGATATTTTGTTTCGTTTTTTGGCGTTGTGTTCGTAGACGCGATAACGTTTTAACATTTATAAAAACTATTTTAGGCCTTTATACAATGTGGAGCGAAATAATGTATAGAGTAATGAGTAACAAAAATGGCCAAAATTAGCTACGAATGGGAAGCTCTGATAAGTTTACTGATTAATTGAAATTGTTATGAAATATCGAAGTTTAGTGATGGTGTAATTTTAAAAACTATGAATACACACATCTTTTTGGAGTATAACATGCATAGAAATAAAAATATTAATCCATCTATTAAATAATACTAATTCAATTATACAAGTTTATCCCCACAACCATGTTCACCACCCGATAATAAGTATTTAATATTCCATTGTCTAACACAACATAGAAAAAAAACTCGTTACTATGATATAAAAGTACTAGGCGCACATAAAATGAAGAGAATTCTTTCCAGCAGAATGTATTAAATTACAGTAAGTAATGACAGGTCACATCTGCGGGTACCCAGGGGAAATACTATACTTAACATTACCACGCATTTCTTTATAAACCTAGGAAATGTAGAAAAATAACTGGTAACAATAGGTATGAATAATTTATTCTGTTATATAGAAATTAAAATACAGTTAGTAATAAGGTTAGGTCATTTGACATCTATAGTGAATTAATTTTTATTCATATTCTATTTTCGTCATCAAGAATTTTGGATATTAATAGCTATGTCATATGTCGTCTATGGACAAAACTTAGCTTTTCTTTTATAAGGCTATTTCGGGTATGAATTTATCATATTGAAATAAAATAACTATGTTCAGATATAATTATTTAAAGTAACAACCTTTAAGAAGACAACGCTTTCATTTACAGGAAGAAAATAACTGAAAATGCAACAGTTTTCATATCAGCCTCATGGATATTAATATTTAATATGTCGTACTAATTAACGTTCCAGACCAAACGTCTCTACCTTATTCCAGATTACATTTAAAAATGATTGCCATTTCTTTTCTCGATATTAACAAAATAAACGACCGCAATCTATTCTTCTATCTCATTAAGGTCCTATGACAATATTTTTCAACAGCTTATCTTTAAACCAGGCTAACGAAACCCTACAGAACTGAAAACAGCTACAAGCATAGCACAATGCCGCGCTTACGATCGTCCTTCACCTTACCCTATTTAAATTCCGTTCTACATTCAAAACCTCTAAAAAACCCGCGAAATTGTCCGATCACATAAAGAGGTTATATTAATTAACGTGATTGGTGTAAATGGAGGTTTGTCGTGTTTTAATTGCGTGGGCGGGGAGCAAGGTAGCGTGACCCGCCGCTCGCGACGGCCGCGGCGGGACTGAGCGAGCTACGAACGACGAGACTCGCTCTCAGGACTTCCGAACTGGGCAGATAGGTACTACCATACTATAGGAAGCATATTGGAACAATCCCTGCGTATTTACGCTGACAAGGGTTTTTAAAAGATTTATTTTATGTTAGACTAACCCGCGGAGAGACTGTTAAATGTATCTAGAAAATTGAATGATGAATGGTTTTTGTTACATCAAAGAATGAGCCAATAGTAACTTAAATTAGTTTATGTACAAGGTCACCTATTGTCGCTTTAAGATGTTTTAAAGATACGAAAAATATTTTCATGAATTATGTCAGCAGGAACGTGTCACTGACTACTCAGCGGTTAAAAGCAATCACAGGTCTTTATTATAAGTTTGACGAAAAATTCAATAGTTTTTCGTTCACAATTATAGAAAACTATTAAACTAGTATTTTGTATTAAAACTTATCCTTAAACGAGAAGATTTATACAGCTGTACAAAGGAAACTAGTTGAAAAGATTTTTTAGAATTAGTCTGTGTTTGCCAAGTTCATTCCAAAGCTCGTAAATCAGTTACTTTAGGGGAGGATGGAATATAGAGAATGGGTATTGTAAATACATGAATCGATTCTTTTTAGGGATGCTATGGACCTTCGTGTCTAATATCCGAAAACATATATTTCGTGACGTAGCCGAAACTAAATAATATCCGAAAAAAAATCAGGTGACGTATAAATAGAAAACGTTAGAACAGGCTCCTGTTAGTTAAGTAGACACACAAGACAGTCTCTTATAATTTCTACTGTGACTTTTGCTACATCCGAAACTGATATAGTTATAATCAGATATCCGAAATGGAAAATCTATTACATCCCTATATAAGACGGATTTAAGTTGACTTTATTTTCTTTTGTTGTGTGGAAAAACAGATATTATCATAAAATACATTAGTTAAGCGATTTGAATCAAATGATGTGTCTATTGATAAAATTAATCGTGATCAAGTGCTACGTTGAATAATTAAACAAAAATCTTCTTTGATTATTTTCATATTTTAAAGTTATTGTAAGAAACCCAGTTTCATCAACTTTTACATTTATCACGTTCAGTTTATTATCACTAATTATTAGATTTCTCCAATATCCCAGAGTATTTCAAAATTTACATTTTGTTTAAAATGATCCGAATTTACAAACCAAAGCTTAGTCAGTGTTCATAAATCTCCCTTACAATTTTCGTGTATAACAAATGACAGTGATTTTCAGGCACTCAAATATTACAAAAGGGAATTCTAAGCTATCAACTGGAGTAATATTTGCTGTTTAAAAAACGACGCGGTTTTCAATTTTCCAAATGTAGGTTCTTCAAATCCGAGATTATGGAAATTAATTGCAAATATACCTAGGAAAGCAATTGTGCCCATCAGGCTGATAGACCGAGGTCTTGGGAGTATCAGCACGTTTTAAATTAAGACTGTTGCTTTTGTTGAAGTAAGACGGCTCACTTCACAGCGTAAAGCTTTCGCAACTACATCAATCTCTTAATCCAGAGGTAGTGGTGGATAGTTTCTTGAAAATGGTAGCAATTTCGGATGCGAAAAGTAAAGGTTTGGTAATTGGTAAATGGCAATGTCCAGCAGAGGACAGCAATACCAATTTAGAGATATGTAATGCATTAACTTATCGAGTTCAAAAAGAGGTGTCTAATTTCCTAGGTTTTCGTCACTTTAGTTCCACAACAACAATAAAACATAATGCCAGTTACTGCATCATATAGCCGTCAATAGTTACATAAATATAGGGGAGCGAGGGGCTTGTTGTAACAGTTTTCATTAAAACTAATATATCTTGAGATCTATTGATTAAATTTCTACTAAATAAAGATGGATGAATACTGTAACTCTTCCTCTACCAAATCAAGTAAAAATAATACCATAACTATTGGTCATTATTTTACAATCAATTATTTTCTAGAAGAAGTGCGGTGTTACAACTTACCTCGTACTTGGGGCAAGTTGTAACGTCTACCGGGGCAAGTAGTAACGACAAAAAAAAACAACAATAATACCTCTAATCATATATTCTTTTTTTTTTTTTAATTTGACATCTTTCTAAAGTAAGTATTACGTAATTCTTATCAAAAATCAACTCAAATAAATTTTTTTTAGTAATCAACACTTAAAAATTAAGTAATTAACAGTTTTATTTAGTTAAACACTACTTATAATCATCATGGCACTTTTGAATCACAGTAAATTAAATTATTTATATCTAAGGTATGCTTCTTAATTATCTCTTCTTAATAGCTATTTAACAAAGTATTATACTTATGTAAGAATCAACATTTGGTGGGTTTCATTATAATTAAATTCAGTCTTCATCTGAGTTACAATTAATACAAATAAAAGATATAATGTCTCCTGTAACACATCCTACATGTGCCCACATCTTACAAATGATACACTCTATCCAATCTTCTTTATTTGTATCTGTGTAAGCTTCACCACATACCAGACAATACCATTCTTCTGCTTCAGATTCTGAATCTGAACATAAAATCTTTTTTTTAGCTCTGCCCACTCCGGTTTTATTATTTGTTGATTTACCTTTGGCTTTTCCCTTCCCCTTTCCTTTCCCTTTTCCTTTAATTTTGTCATCTTTTTTCTGTTTTTTCTTCATCTTTTCCTCATATTCCTTTAGTAAAGCTTCCTTTTCAGGAGTGTCCGTCAATACTGTAGATTTTCTTTTGCGTCTGCTATTTGTATTAGTTTTTCTTGGTGGCGCCTTTGGTAAAGGTCTAATCTTCGATGGCGAGAAAGTTTTTTGTAGACCGGAGCAACTCGGAGTTGGTTCGTTTGCAGTTTCGATTTGGCTTATAATTTCCGTGGTGCTTATATCTACTTCAGGGACAGAATCTAATAGTTCTGGATTTTCAAGATTCAAAGATATATTATCTGTGACATTTACGTCATCTGGCTCTTGTGTAGGATCTGGACGATCAGTAACATAAGATGGCGCAAAGTCGGAGTCTTGGAAAATATCAGCATTCAAAGGCCATAAACCAGAAGCTTTAAATCCACTCATAATATTAGTAGGGTTCAGGGCAAGCGGTAATGACTCTTTCACAATACTTGGGATGTCATATATTGTCATCGTTTTCCCCGGATTGTTGTGCATCCATGCTGTCTGTGCCCTATTTGTGTAATTTTTAAAAGGACCGTACACTCCTACGTCTAAAGGTTGCAAATTGTGGGAGCAGTGCGGGGGAAACGATAACATGATGACATTATTTTCTTTGGCTTTTTCAACTACTCCAATATTCACGTGTGAGCTATGGTTATCAAGTAGCAACAGAACTGGCTCTTCCTTGGTGGGTTTTGCGTGTTTGATAAAATGATCCATAAAAATTAAAAATTCTTTTTCGGTCATCCATCCGGAGGAATTACCAGCACCAATGCAATCTGGAGGTCCACCACGAATAAACATTTCAGAATATTTAAGCTTGGGAAAAACGAACATCGGTGGGATAAAATTACCCGCAGCGTTAGAGGCACAAGCAAGTGTTACAAGAGTTCCCCTCTCAGCCGATGTGATAGCTCCAATTTGCTTTTGGCCACGAGCAGCTACTATTTTCTTAGGTTTTTGAACCGTTGTGACCCCTGTTTCATCAATGTTCCATATTCGAGAAGCATTAAACTGATATTTTTGGAGAAGTCGTTGATATATTTCAAAGAATGAATTAACGTTAGTCTTATTGAAAGACGTCGCTCGACTTAAAGACGTCGCTTCTGGTGTCCTTAGAGATAAATGTGAATTTCTGCGCATAAAATTTTGGAACCAGTCAGTACCAGCCATGTTATTTTGATGCCATGAAGGAGGAATGTTTTTAGCACTAAGCTGCACACCGCATTGGTGAGCTAGTTTCCTTACTTCTATAGGAAGTAGTCCAAAATATATATCGGCGCACTTGAGTAGGTACGAAGCTATCTTATCTTCCTCTTCTGCAGTAAATACTTGTCTAGGCTTAACATAACCAACTCTTAATCTTTCATTATTCTTCTTTTTCTTTATGTATCTATAAAGAGAGACGTGACATAATCCGAAAGTCTGACTAGCTTTCCGAATACTGCATTTGTTTTCTAAAACTTCAGCTGCCGCTAACTCGTACACTTCTTGGCTTTGTGTTGCCCGCTCTGACTTTCTTTTATACACTCTCATTCTAAAACAAAAGAAAAAAGTAAGTATCTACATCATAACTTGGGGCATGTTGTAACACGTTACAACAAGCCCCGGGATTTTGTTACAACTAACCCTATGGTATGATTTTCAACATTTATCAAGATAACTATTTAAACAATTTAGCAATCATAAAAACTGTTACACATTATCAGAGATAGATAAATTTGAATGGAAATAAGATATAGAAAATTTAAAATTAGTCGATATTAAATACGCAAACCGAAATTTTACGACAGTACAATTTTATATTACCTGGCAGAAATGAAGCACGTGCACACTTCCGCTCACTGCGCCGGCCGGCGGGATTTTGGCTATGGCAACAAGATGCGGCGCGGTTTATAGGTTAAATCGAGTCAAAGAAATACGTTAATAGCGTTTAAGATCCTAGTGAAAAGGGCCTGTTACTACTTGCCCCTGTTACAACAAGCCCCTCGCTCCCCTACGTGTTTAATTGGGTTCCTGTGGCGGCAGAATATTAATATTAATGAACGTTATCGCAAACCAATATTGGACTATATTGGAGTACGAAACTCAGCTCAACTTTGTTTCGCATAATACCTATTGCATACTTACTTATGTGTAAGTTGTATGGATGTATAGATTAAGCTGACAAGTGTGTTTTGAATTGCCTCAATCAGCTGTTATGTTAGCATATGTTGCTAATATACTATTCCATCACACAACATTATACCAAACATTAGATTTGTAAGGTTTTCTTTTAGTTTTAGAAACATCTGTAAGAATTGTAGAAGTGAATGTTATATTTCAGTATAAAAGAGAGTGAGAATATGAGATATAAAATTAACATGTACATAATGAATATTTTACCATATATTATTCCTCTATGATTTTACCACAAAGAATAAAAAATATACAGGATGCCAATAAGAATGATTAAAAAATATTTAGTATATTTTCTTTATTGCGTATATATTATGGTATCGACATTTATTCCAGATAGTTATTTTAATGAAACATTGACAGTAAGAAGTTTTTACGTAAATCTTGTTGCATAATAGCATTCTAGAAATAAACAAAGAAATGAAAGTTCTAGAGTACGCAGACACAAAACTAATCAAGGTTTCTGTATAAAACTTCACGAACAATAGAACAATGCTTTTTAGACTACAGGAGTTTACATTACATTATTAAGAATATTTTTTTCTCTTTATCTAGTTTTTCACACTAAACGTGTTCAGCTTCTATATTTAGTTTCAAAGGTAAGTATATTAAACTGAACTAATTAATAGATTAAAAAATCTAAATACCGACGTATTAAATTGTCACTCCATTCAAATTTTATCAAAATTGGTCTAGCCGTTTTTATAGTTGTAAATTGCATTGTCATAGGGTTTGAAGCTACCCTGAAAATTTCAGCCTGCTAGCTTATCGGGAAGTGCCTCAAAATTGAGTTGCACAAAACCACCCTGAACGGCAAAGAAACAAACAAGAAAAGTGAGTGTATTAAAAACGTGGGAAAATACTGTCCAATAATGTGGGTACTTGTCATCCAGTTGTAAATATAATGAGACAGTTTAGGACAGAAGCTATTAGATTTGGTGGTCGGTGATTGGATGCCCGACTCGCCCAAAGTGAACTAATTAAAATCAATTTAGCCGCAATCAGTGCCTCGGTGTTCACAACGTGGAAGCAAACTAGGTGGTGCCATTATAGCACGCTAATAGGTGTTATGTTCCAAATATAATTATGGCAACTAAATATCTGTGTACAAACAAGGAGTTTGAGTGAATCCCGGATAAAATGAATTACCGATTAAAATTTTGGTTAGCTCAGATTTTTGTTTCTATGCCCATGTAAAACAACATATTTTTGTTGAGAATTTATTGTACTTTTTTGGGGCCGTTATTTTTTACTTACTGATTACACCTTAGCATTTCATGCCTACGCTCAATCCTAACTCACTTAAAGCTCGTAAGCTCAAACGACACTTATCTGAGTGTTGTACTATAATCTATACTTCTATACTTACTAATATATAAAGCTGAAGAGTTTGTTTGTTTGTTTGAACGCGCTAATCTCAGGAACCACTGGTCCAAATTGAAAAAATCTTTTTGTGTTGAATAAACCATTCATCGAGGAAGGCTTTAGGCTATAAATCATCACGATGCGACTAATAGGAGCGAAGATACAATGGAAAATGTGAAAAAAACAGGGCGGGTATAAATCATACTCACGGGGACGAAGTCGCGGGCAATAGCTAGTATCTACATAAAGGGTAATGGCAGAATGGTTAATAAGGACCACTATTACTGTGCGTAGGTACTTAAGTATTTACCAAAACACACCATTTTTGAAACTGAAACTCAACAGCAAAAACTCTTATAGTACGGGATTTAAGGAAAGTCTTGTTTGAATGTCTTCTAACGTCCACGCGACAGTTTCCATTGTGTGAGAAAATTGCCGAGCGTCTGTGTAACAGTATAACGTGTTCCATTTACAGCCAGCATCGTGATACTATAACATTGTTGATAAAATGAGGTTATATTATATGGTTTTCTATTTTGTAATTTGTAAAGGTTAACTAGATTAACAAAATTTGTTTCAGTTTTTGAGATATTTAAAAATGGAATCCTTATTTTCAATTAGACCAATCGGTGTTATTAAATAACCAAAGCCTTGAATAACATTTAAGAAAAAAAATACTTTAAAAACTGTATGAATTTTAAACTAATGAATGATTAAAAAAACTAGCGATCTTAAATAAATCAAAATTCACTCGTTAATTTTAAGACTGTCAAACTAAGAAGCGATTTTAAGACTCCAAAAATATTGGAAATATAAAAGCTCTGGAAAGGCTGTAGAGGTCTCAATCACTGTCACTCTGAAAGCATTCAGATTTCTTTCTCCCTCAATAAGGCAAATTACTCTGTCAGACAATATGCTTTCATTGTACGTCGCCATTTTGCGGCGAAAGTTCTTACGGCTGCAAGCCTTTTAGAAAATTACGTATTCAGTATTCAGTTAAATGCTGAATTGTGAATACGTTCTTAGTATTCAGCTGTTTTACTGTTTGTAGAAACTACCCATGTTTTAGCAACTTAAAAACTTAGCCACGAGTAACATTTTCACATTTGACAAACATTAAAATCATATAAAAAAACAGCTGTGCGTTGATCGAACCCATAACATGACGTTACAGTATCCATATGCAGTCTCCTGTAATTATTTTATTAATCTTACGACGTATAATCTGTCAACGTTTTACGAGAAATTGGTTGGCTATCGATTATTCATATCCAATATGGGTACTGTCAGCGAAATCTTGGAAGAAAGCCCTTTCCTTCACATGTATTGGTTCATAAGAAACCTTTACGTCATGCTTTGAAAGCAGTTTCTTGTACTTCGATTGAAATACCTGCTATAGATGTATACATAGGCATATCAACGAAATTTAACCTATTCTTCTTAACATCTTTCATATTTATTTATTTATTAAAAATAAGCACACCAACAATACAATCACCCAATGTTATACAAAACCTCAATAATCAAACAATTGAAAGCACAAGCAATTGTACAAATTACAGGAGTGCATGACATTAAAACATGAAACTCATTTGAGACATACACAAAAATAACTAAGCTACTAAAATTAAAATACACATTAAAATAATAACGAATTGGTATATAAGTAATTACGTATTTTACTTTGAATATATAAACTTTGTTTCGAGTAAAGACTATTCCATACAACAAAATATATTACGTTATATTTCGCAAAAGTTCACTTATACAATGCCCATTATTCTCACAGACAAAAAATAATGCACGATTCGAAAAATAATGACTTATCGCTTCCTGAATGCTGAAACGTGAAAGTAACCTCACGTTCCAGAACTTAAATATGTACATTACTAATTGTCAACCTTCTATATTTTACAAAGGCGTATACGTGGTTCAGCCGACAAAAATTGTTTTCCAATATTATATATTAAGCCGTGTGGCGACCCTATAGTTAAGATTTCTAACAAAATGTAGGCAATAGTGTGTATCGGAAAAACATCTTATTTTTACTTCTTTCGCCGAATGAAAAAGATCTCTCCGAAATTGGACATATTTAGGGCTAAAATGAGGGGTTCGTTGTAAATATTGAAAGATGTTTGAGCAAGCCCTATTTATTTGTACAATATAGCACCTCATATCGAAAATTGTATCTCAATTAATACTATTCTTTATTGAAAGGGTTGGTCGTATTTCTGACCAGAAACCGTACTCCGAAATTCGTAAATCATGTGGGAGAGTAAAACGTATTCCGTATATGTTCATGAAAATTATACGATGCCAAAATTGTGAAATGTATAATTCAGACGTTTGAGTTCTCGAAAGTTCTAATTAATGAAATTTATGGTAAAAGTGGAAAATAAACTCTAAGATTGAACCAAAACTTTACGTTTAAACTATACGTTTTTGCAATTAGAAATAGCTGATAAAGTACAGGAGAACATGGGTCTGGATTAAAAAAACTATATAGCATTATTAAGGTAATATGTGGTCACAGTTATTCCATAATAATTACACTTAAAACACGCCAAGAGAGAACAATCCTTCAATGAACGGGAGGCAATCAAAGACTATCTTCGGACCTATAAAAAAAATACATTCAATAAGAAAAAGTTAAAGTGGTGTAAAAGCCGTCTGCAATCCTGAGACCACCATTCATCGGCCAAAGTTAACGATACTCTTGATCCGAACCTTCTCGACTTTGACACGATATTAATGGCGTTCCGAAACTGGGTCAAGTAGCCACACAAAAAGTGCGATTGCCAAACGTTAATAGGAGAATTGGAAGACCACAAATCATTTTGAAGTAGCTGAAAAAATTTGAGAACATTCAGTACCTTTTTACGTGATCAGACAATAATATTTTAAAGGAAGTATTTATTATAAACGACTCGTTTTTTAAAGAATTGAATCTTTGTATTGACTCAGAACAAGCATTCGTGACTCAAAGCTTGTCTTATGCGGTGACCTCAACCATTCGGCTATCCGCGCAGTCAAAAAGGCTTATCGTCACCTTAATAAAACTTAAGTCCCGCATGACTTCTAATATCTAATTATTGGTAATGTATGCATAACTATAATAAAAGTACTAAGCACATGCTAGGACTGTCGTATAATGCAGTAAGTAAGTTAAGACAAAAACGTATAAATTATGAAAAATATAGAAAAATCCTAGCACATTGTGAATCGGCTCCTAGTATAAAATAAACAACATGTTTATTAATAAACCCTACATTTTGTTCATGAAATATTCAGTAACAATCATCACATCAGCTTAACAGAAAACAAATGAATGTTCGTTAAGCTTTATTAAGCTTTCAGCGTCACATTAATAAAACCGTTCAAGTGTGAGTCGGACCCGCGACCGCGTTCTATACACGGTGATTTTTTAGTCGTCTTACAAAAACAGCCCAGTTCATGTATCCGACGTAAAATACCCCTAGGCGCGATTTTTTTTATCGTCAACTAAGTAGTAAGTATTATCGTCTAATAAGTACGAAGAAAATTAAACAAGAGAAATCTGAAATATACTCTTAAAAATGATTAAAACGCCGCCGCCCGCGCCCCTCACCATTGTTACAAGGCTCGGACCGCGCTCGCAATAGAGCTGTGTTTCTAAAAATCTACGAATTGCATCATAATCTTGAATAAATTCATCATCATGAACGTGTTCTAGTCATTGGATACATGAACTGGGCTGCTTTTGTAAGACGACTAAAAAATCACGGTGTATAAAAGTTTTTAGGAAAAATAATTATAATCAAACTGAAAATAATCTCTCAAAATTTCCTTTCATTTACGACCATCAAATTCAAGACTGTAACAAGTGTTGCTTAGGCAAGTCTTTATTTTTATGTTTGTTCTTAAAATGGAAACAGATATACATGTCTTAATATGACAGTTCTTGAGAATCACTATGGTGGCAGACAGAAGGACGCACAGACAGCATCTCCCTTAGTCAATAATAGAGTTTCCATTCTTTAGAAACCCTAAAGTGCCAGTATTGTAAAAACCTTTTATTCAACACAAGAAGTGGTCAATAAAAAAATAAACATTATTTAAGAATTGAGGGCTTAATACGAGAATGTGACGTACGACAACAGACAATAATCATGTTGCTATAATTGTTTACACAACAGTTTAGCTTAGTTTTACTTCATAAAATACTCGAAACTCAATCTCTGTCTATGTATAGTGAAACAAAAGAAAGAGAGACATCTAGAGAACAACATGACTGTAAGCTACTTTTGCCGCTTTATCTGACGTCCAAAGCCGAGAACTCTATTTTTAAAGCACATTTACAACTATTGCGTTTCTAAATAAACAAATATAATTCGTCCGTCTGGCAAATTTCTGAGAAGTATTATATGCTTATTTTTTATTTAAGTGAATTAACAACAATACGAAGAAAAAAGCAAAAAAGCCTGGAAACGTATGTAAGTTGAACGTCATTTGTCGGTAAAAAGTGTACTGATAAGTGACGTCACATGAGGTTTGAACTAAGTATACTATTATCGACTATTTTTTGTTACGTAAGCAGATATATTTTTTGACAATATATCTGAGGCACTTGTTTATTTTTTTAGACAAATAATTCGAACCTAATTG
Source organism: Trichoplusia ni (assembly GCF_003590095.1). Taxonomy (NCBI): domain Eukaryota; kingdom Metazoa; phylum Arthropoda; class Insecta; order Lepidoptera; family Noctuidae; genus Trichoplusia; species Trichoplusia ni. The sequence continues at coordinate 5,933,630 of NC_039495.1, read as the reverse complement.
AACACTTAATTGAATATTTCTACCGTTACCCTTCGTGACTTTTGAAGTAAAACAACAAAACAACTTGTATTTGTTGTTCCGCGACCTTGTTCTAAAGTCAACTTAAAGGGGAAAGTGTATGCAACCTATTTCCTTTGTAAACGAAAAAGTTCCAGGTCACATAACTCAAATAAACTGATGTCAGGTCAGCAGGGCCTACCGTCCCTTAAACCAAGGCTCTTACTGTTGTGAAACAGAGATGCCGCTATACGCTGTTTCTATCACCGTCTCGCTTCCACCAATGCGCCAGTGTTACTTAAAGAGGCAGTGGTAGGTCCCCAGGACGAATTGTTTGCAGAACATTACCTTCTAAGGTCAATGCTACGTAAATGATTGCTTTTTGATATGATAACACGAATTTTGTTTAGTGACATTGTGACACTAGTTTTAAAAGTCCTTTCGCTTTTACAGTTACTTTTTATCCTGTAATACATTGAATAGTGCATCATCATCATTCCCCTGCCCTTGTCCCAATTTTTATTTGGGGTCGGCGCAACATGCCATTGAATAGTACATACCTACATGAATTATTTTAGGCAAAATGTATGGAATACTTCATCATCTGTGGGGTTCTATCGCCATCACCAAAAATGCGTAAATATAAACTAATTGTTTTTTACTTCTTTAGAAATCCATAACCGGTTTTTTCCTGATACCCAACAGTTAACGAAACGAGGTAACCGGTACAAAACATGGTTATTTATTACATATAAAACAATTTCCCCCCAAAATCCTTGATACTTTTATTGAATAAATTTGAAATGCAATTAGTGGGTTAACCCAACCGTACGCCGCAGAACGATTCGGCATAAACTTCGTGAAATAATTCCAAATACGGCATAAAGCGCATATCGGATACACCTGCTACCTGTAAAAATTCAAACGAGTTATTTATTTTCCTTCAACAAAAATTAAATAAAATTCTTGGTGCTGTTTTCGAACATAGCTGGGTATTAAAGGTGCTGTGACGTGTGACTGATTCATTGAATATATATTTTTTTATTTTTCCTGTAAACTTTAATTAACTTTCGACTAACCGTTGCCAGCGTTTCAAAGTTATCTACTTTCCTAATAATTCGAAGACTCCACTAATAAACGGTGTAGGTATACATCGTACGAAAAGACAGATTCCAAAAATTGAATTATGAAATCGACAATTTGCAGTCAGCTAGAGTGGTGATCAATGCTTACGGGAACCTTCCTTTACGGGAAGATGCCTGTGTCCAGCTGTGAAACGTATATAGGCTAGTATTATTATGTATTATTTTATTATGAGTAAATACATCTGACAAATAAAACGTCTGCAAGCTTAAGTATTCTACTTTTTCTATTGAACTTCGTATAACAATATCAACATCATTATACCCTACAAAACATTCTGGTCTATAATGATGCTGCCGATGTTGGCTACAATGAAAGTATGCATTCTACCAAAGTAACTATCTACTAGTTCGTTTATTCAGGAATACGCAAAATTACATGGCATATCATTATCCACAGCCTGTATTAAATCCTATTAATATTATAAGCGCGAAAGTTTGTTTGTCTGGATGAATTTTCCACATTCAGTAAAAAACTACTGAACTGTTTGTATCCTAGATTAAAATTAAGATGGTATTTGTCCCGCATTTAAGATCCCGTGGGATCATTTCCGATTTGGAGCGGACGGGCCCGCGGTCGATAGTTATATTATGAATGCAAATATGTAAATTTGTTTATTTCGCAAAGCTGTTAATGGATATGGGGAAAAGTGTATTAATGGTTTTTTAGGTTTACGCGAATGTTAGATTTTAGTTCCCGATGTTTCGAAACCTTTGCAGGTATCATTCATTCGAAACGTCGGGAACTAAGATCTAAAATTAAACCGCGATAAAATCCGTAAAAGTAGTTTCATTTTAAAAGTGTATTAAACTAAGAAACACGATAAAAAGAACTTTCTGCCGTTCAAACCGATATGTCGAGGTAGATTAATGATGTTTGCAAGAAGTCCAGGTTCCGCTCCGAACGAAGGCAAGTACAAATATCGTCTTCAAAGTTATTTTCTAAAACAACACTAAGTGAAGTAAAACATTGAAATCTTTAACTTGCAGTGAGCTAACGTCTTTGCCAATGCTCATTTTTCCCTATATGGGAAGAGGTGTCTGCTAGCTGTGGGACGTATACCTACCTAAGACTATAGCGAGTTCATTATATAAATTAAAAACAATATCTTCGAGGGCAAAACCGTAAGTAAAATCTTCAAAATGTCTCTGAACAAGTAACAATTTAGAGATAGCAATATTACCGACACAGCACGAACTGCAAAAAAAAGAGGTTTTACTTAACTACTGCCAACCAAACGAACAGTGCTACGAGCTAAAGTTAGTCTCAATAAATATCGATTCAATGCCAAAAATCGAGTGCGTATATTAATTCTCGATACTAATATGCTATTTTATACAATTGATATATTTCTGCGTACAAAATGTTTCCATTTCGATCCACTCGATTAAGCGTACTGTAATGACCTGAAAGTAATGACTCGGGGTGAGGATTGAGCGCCATTTACAGGGTACCGGGCGATGATGACGACACAGCTGGGGAAATGTTCCCGTTATCGTGTTGAAAAAAGGAGTTTGCATTGGAATACGTGGGAATCGTATTAAAATAAATGTACAACATTTTAGGTCGACAAAAAATAATTTAATTAAAAGCATATTTGTTTTGATTTGGGAATTGTTTGAATATTAAAAGTTTGTTGTAAAAGAATACCGAATTATCCGTATGATCATAATATTCTAACATTAAAAACAAATGTTGATCCAGATTACGATTTTGATAACTGAAAATTCGCTTTTTACGTGTTGAATCAGGCCAGTTGGTTTAGTGGTTAGTGACCTTGACTGCTATACCGGGGTTCGATTCCCGCCCAGGACAAATGTTGTGTGATGAGCATGATCATTTGTTCTGGTGTCTGGGTGTAATTTATCTTTAATATGTATGTATTTAGAAATAAATAAGTAAGTTTATCATCAGTTGTCTGGTTACCATAACACAAGCTCTGCTTAGCTTGGGATCAGATGACCGTGTGTGAGTTGTCCCAGGATATATTGTCCCGGACGGCGCGCGCGATGCTTCAGCGCGCCTCTTAAAGCGATGAGGAAGACACTGCTCTTCCTCTCAATGATGATGCAGCTCTTTTAGGAGCTCCCATGTCGGGGTTCGCGGTAGACTGCGAAAGCGTTCCCGCTTGGCCCCCGACTAAAGGAAGCGGGAAGCATTCCAGTGGTTTTAGCCGGTAGGAGTCCGGCACACCCCTTCGCCTTCCCCAGGGCGAAGGATGTCCATGAGGATTTCCACTGGACAAAAAAAAAAAAAAAAAAAAAAAAGGATATATTGTCCCAGGATATGTTTGTCAGAAAAATCCCATGAAAAATAGAACATAAAATTAAAGCGAAATAATACATTGGAAAGTCTCTTGAAATGCTACAAAATATAAAATTTCCAATAACAAACGTTATTTGCTACGAGACCTAACAAAGCACAGCTCAACTCGCCGTACATTTGAGCTACTCATATCACGCCAATTTGACAGCAAGTATCTCATATGATTTACGAGTGAAGCAATGGACTTTAAAGTGCCTGATATATATAGGAAACAATTTATTGTATTGTAGAGTTATCTATAAAGGAATTCTTTGCAGACTCGCAACAGTACTCGAGTTAGTTTTATTCATTTTCTAAGGATGGGAGGAAATATTGTTGGATGAGAAAATCCATTTCTGTTTTCCTTTTCATTTTAACTTTGTACTGCTTTTAGAGGTAAATGTGAAATACGAATGTCTGATTGTAAGTATTAGTTTGGATGGCCAAAGCCGCAAAAATTGCAATACAAAAGTATAATTTATAGTATTGCAATTTTACTATTTCAATAAATATAGTATTATATCCTGTTATATGCTAGACAAATGACCAAATTGTAATTGAAATGTAGTTCTCATAAAAAGCAACCACAAGTCATTATTTTTGCTTCATCAACTTTATTACTGGCCGGGAATTATTACCGAACAAAAACTAGATCGATTTTTAAACAACTTTTTATGGCTTTATAAGTTGCCGATCACGACGAAGTTTATATTATCTGCGTAGTACTGCGTAAAAATAAGTCTTACTTATATATGTACGTCTTGTTTTGTGCATAGCGATCTAAAGAATATTCAAAACCGTTCGAACAATCCGGCTTATGGATGCGCCAGACAAACAAATTGTTTGCAGCTTCATCTCAATCAATCATCAACAATTTTTATTTCATGATTCCTAGCAAGAAGTCGTTGAAGTGCAAGATTTAATTAGCATAAAATTATAATATAACTAATATAGTAATATTATTAGTTACGTGGATAAGTGGAGTTATAAGGAATGGTCTTTTGTCAAGAGCGATCTTTTTTTGATAACCTATAGATGGACTTCGAAGTAAGAAGTATAGAAAAAACTAACTTATATTCACTTTACAGCGATCTAATCTGTACATGAAACAGCTACAAATGCGACATGTCCCATTTGTGATCGTACAATACACGTATTATGAAATAGAGAGGCAGAGTGTGACCCGTTTATGCCCGGCCCCGTATGACGCGCCCCGAGTGCTTGCGTAACGCCAAATATTTCCACCAATTATACGAAGCTTGACCTCTTGCCACAGTTTTGGTGTGCTCTTGACATTGGGTATGTGAATGCGTCATGCACAACACACGTATGTTTGGATTTTTTGGTGGAGAATGATCGGAAAGCCTAGGACCACTTGTTTAAGTTAGACTTTTGCAGATTTTTAAGGAGGATGCGCTTTACGTTGGGTGGCGTTCGATTCTCAAAATACAAAAAGCTTAATTCGAGTTGTGGCTAGTGATCCCTGAGTTAAATTTGATAATTCGATAGAGCAACAAATGGCATGTCTGTCGATATCAAATCTAATTAGCATTGTATACTATCTGCTAAAGTAGTACATAGTTTGCCGAACTTTTTGTTCCATACTACTTTTGCAGTTGATGGAACTTCTAAACTTTTATTACAAAACGTTTTGTTTCTGTTTTTTTTTTCTATATATCGGGTTTATCACGTTACAAGGGATGGTCTTTAGGCATTCTTAAACAATAATGAAAATACTTTTGCGCTATATGTGAACCCACGAAATATCGCAAAACGAAATTGACACAAGCCAGCTCATTCACAAATACAAAAACGCGGAAACGTGAAAACGAGTGATAAAGCATTGATCGCAAACCTGCCATAACTTACAACTGTTATCAAACAGACTCACACAACGTTTACTACAAACCAAGAACCAAATGATAATTGAATTAACATCGTAACAATTGAAGGTCGTTTGGTCCAGTCAAGTTCACGGGCGCTTGACGGTTTGACGTAGCATCTGATACGCGCCAAGAAAGGAGGTCAGTCGCCCGTCAAACTGTTCCGTTCTGGAACATGTTGCGTCATGTATTGACTGCTGGTTCCATAAAGCAATATGTGCGGTCAGCTGGTATTGTGTTTTCCGTTTGATTACTTCTATCTTGCAGTTTTTGGAGAGCACGTTTTAGTATTTTAGGCGAAATGGGTACGTTTCTAAACAATGCTTGATTTTGCATTTAATTAATTTCTACGAAAAAGAGGAGAGCAGACGTTTTTGCGATACAATTTGATTTTGTTTCAGAAAAGTGAAAATGCGTTCCTGACATAAACCATTTTAAATTGTTTTTGATTATACATATATTTTTTTAAACATTTACATCAATTGAAGTGGGAGCGCACCTGAACATTGTATTGCTGCATTGGCAAGTAAGAATTTATACAAATATACTTAAAAAGAACGATTGATAAAGTTCAAAGGTTTCGAGAGTAAAATTTTCCAATAAACTTGTACTCAAGTTCAAATCGGTATAAGGTGTATTACAAACTCATCAATCACTCTTTCAAGTCACGGTGGAAATATTCCTGACATACGTTATTCAACTTTTAACATACATCGATTAATTTTAACTTACAGTTGAACAGAAAATGTTGCCGGCGGCAACTTTGAAACGGTAAAGTTATTTATTAAATACTTTCGTGAGTAATGAAAGTGAAGAGAACTGAGATAACATTTCCTGTACTATGAAGGTTTTAATCTGGTCTGTTACAGGTGTGAGAGCGAGACAGGGTTATACGGCACATAATTACTAATAGTTTTGTCTCACTTCGACAGACGAGTAATACTGCTACAGCTTATTGTACAGATCTTGGAGCTTTTCATATAAAGTTATATATATGGCTGGCTGAAGCATGGTAGAAAACAAACAGCTATACAACTTATTATCTCTTACTAGCAATTCAGAATTTTCCAATTCGAACCAGTAGTTCCTGAGATTAGCGCGTTGAAACAAAAAAACAAATTCTTCAGCTTTATATATTAGAATAGAAGTATAGATTAATTCTCCCCGTAAAATAATAGTACTATGTAAGTACCTAGTTTAAACTAATCTATAGCGGCAAAGAAGGAAATACCTCGCAAATAAGCAAGGTTAAGCTAACGACAAAGCAAGACCTTTAGTAGTAAAACAATCAACAGATTGAGTAAAAACAAGTAAAATATCATCGTTTTACGTACCTCACAAACTGATGACCAATTTCGATAAAGTTCTGACAAAACTAATCAAGATCTCAAAGTTCATCATCATAGTTTAGGCAGTCTAGACTGCGTCTAGAAACTCCAGACTTTGCCATGAAGGTGAATAAACTATGTATGTGCAGGTCTTTGACTTTGCCATAGCTTAGGAACACTATTAATCGCGTCTTTAGTTTTGACCACCTCATATACTATTAATTAAAATCGAGATTGTTTTGTGAAGTAGACAAGATACTGTTTAATGACAAAAAGCAGTTGCAATTGAATGCATCTTATAAAATTAAAAAAAAAATCAAAATCAAAATTCATTTATTCAAATTAGGCTACTAAGTAGCACTTTTGGAATCACATAATTATACGTTTGATTTCGACGACCTCCGTGGTCGAGTGGCGTACGCACCGGTTTCAAGGTGTCGCTAGCTCTGAGGTCCCGGGTTCGATCCCCGGTCGGGTCAATGTAAAAATTCACATTCTACATTGTCTCGGGTCTGGGTGTTTGTGGTACCTTCGTTGTATCTGAATTCCATAACACAAGTGCTTTAGCAACTTACTTTGGGTTCAGAACAATGTATGTGATGTTGTCCGCATTTATTTATTATTATTTATTCTCTTTTGGAAACTTATTTGAAAGTTACAAGTTAAATGCGAGCATGTTTATTACGCTAACACGGATAAACTACTAAACCGTTTCTGCTTGAATGAGGCTTTAACTCTAAGAAAATACAGTCGCGAACAAAACCTTATGTAAAAATGTATGTTTCATTAAATAAAATAGCACCCAAAATATGTTAATAAAAACATCCTTCGCAATTATTTAATTTATTATTTTACCGGCGATGATTGTTTTCGATTGTCACAATTTCCTTGAAACCTTAGGTAACTTCTAGTTATGACGTTATTAAATAAGGAAAGTTATTGAAAACATTTTATTTACCATCGAATGTACTAAGTTCTAAGAATCAATGCTGTGTCAATATTACATTAAGGCCTGACTAAATCATACTACAATTGATTACACTAACTTGATATAATGACTTTCTGATTGGATACATATGTTTCAAATGAGAAGATAATAGCGGACGCTCCGTACTCAAAAAAATTGTACAAGTAACAACAAAATATCTATGTTGAATAGGTACATATATACATATACATGTATACATACAACTAGCTGTTGCCCGCGACTTTGTCCGCGTGGTTAGAAGATATAAGTTAGGAATATTGAACGGACGCCCTCGAAGATTGTATCTACGCTCCTATTAGTCGCAGCGTGATGGTATATAGCCTAAAACCTTGCTCAATGAATGGACTATTCAACACCAAAAGATTTATTCAATTTGAACCAGTAGTTTCAGAGACATTTATCTACTCATCTGAAATCCATAATACTTATGTAAATACCTAATATTTTTATAGTAGCAAGCTAAAATTGAAAAATACACATAGGATTAATAACAACTTTATAACAAACTAAACTTTACCTTTTCACAACAGCTAGTGTAGCACCCACAGTTAATCCGAGATTAAAGGCGCTCATCCATAACAAAGACATGGCTAGTGTTGTAGTCTGCACGGCTTCGATAACGAAACCCTTAAGCACTGCACTTCACTGAAGTTTACTGATACCGAAAACCACAACACTATTCTGTTCCACATTTGAATTTTAAAATATCGAATTAAATTTTATTTTCCGTTTATATTTCTTCACTTGTTTTTAAATTTGGATATTCTATTTTTAAATGTTTAACGGTTTTTGTTTTGTTTTTAGTTTTCAATTGTTTTAGTTAGTGAGTATCGATGAAAGTTACAAGTTGTTAGTCGAGTAGTGAGTTCAAATGGTCGCGAGCGAGTGCCGCTAGCTCGCTTGTCCTTTATAATATGAAGCGGAGGTTGCCCCCCGCTAGCTCCGACACAACGTATTTAAGTATTTTCATAATATTTGACATAGTGGTGCAATGCTGAAGTAAATGACATTACATTTATCGTAAAATTCATCTTAGTATGCACTTTTCTATGAAAATATTCCGAATAAATTATAGGGGTTTGGTAGTCTATACAAATTAATAAAACGAATTGATTTGGTCAAGCATTTAGCAGGCAACCGCTAAATAATGCTTGCAATAAACGCAGCATGATTGTGGTTACGCTACGATAAGAGAATTTATTACGAGCCTGTATGAAATAACTAAATTTAATTTTAGCAAAACAGTTGTTTATACCAACAAAAAACCTGCCTTTATTTTATAAGTGCATATATATGAACTAATATTCAGGTTAGCATTTAAAGAGGTTTTAATAAAGGTACGCCTTTTGCATGAAAAAGCCAACTATATCATCATTTTATCAATACAATTTAATTAAGTAACTATTAAACTAGTACTAACTCAATGATAATTACTTCGCTATGACCAAACTTGCCGTACTTGACTATTCAGTTGCCATGGTAACGCGGTCACCTCGACTAAAGCCCTTTGTAGCCGTTTGCTTGGCTCATTTGTCAGAACACTCTATAGATAGATCATTGAACCGTATTCCAACCTCCTTAGTAGGGGATTCAAGTAATTATGCAAGAGTGTTGACGATCATGGTTACCATGGAATATTAAGAACTCTTACCATTACCTAACCTCCTACGTTACCAATAACTTTTTTTTAAGAACGACGACGTCGGTTTCATACAATTCAAGTCACAAGACACCAAAGCTCAGAACAAACATTTTTGGATCACACAAATGATTCGCGGGAATCGATCCTGCGACACACAGGATTTGGCGTAGTCACCTACACCTACCACTCGGCTATCCGTGCATTGCATTGCATGCAGTGCATGAAAACAATAATTTGAGCGAATTTAAAATTGACCATAATAAGACGTTAATCTCTAATATAAACCAATTAAGTAATATACAAAAATTGTGTAAGAGATACCACACTACGGCGTATAGTGCTATCTCCTTTCTATAAGTCGAAAAACAGTACCCTACACAAGGTACAAAAATACTTACGATAACTTTACGGATTAATGTAAACATCATACAAACAAAACTAAGAGCGCTCCATATAACTGTTATTATTAATTGTCGTGTTTCCCAAGAGATTGTCCGTATGACGCACGGAATATTAACAAATAAACATATTACAAATTCATCTCATATTCGCAATATTACAATTGTTTTATTAAGAACTATTGTTTTTGGCGGGCAGCCGCTAGGGATGCGAAAAGCACTCTACAAGGCGTAGATCAGTCTCAGGAGTCGCAGGACCCAGTTCCAGTTGATCAATAATGATAGAACTATTTATTGCTCAATAATCTCTCCCTAGTTTTTCTTTCTACTTTGTGGGGTAAACGCAAACTTCTCGATTTAAACGATTAAGCTGTATTCACTTGCCTTATACCCTCAAAACAAATATTAGCGCCTTTCTAAAATGTACAGAAGGTCGTCTTTATTCCTCGGTACAACAAAAAAGGTTATTTAAAATTGAGAATTGAATCTAGACTTACTTAAGGTCAAATCAAAAATCTTTTTCATTGACCTCGTTAGCCAAGATGGTAAAGCGACTGGCGCGTTTCGCAAATTCGACTCCTGTCTGAGTTTTGAACTGTTTCATGTGTTATTTGCTTCATTGTATATAAGATCAAACCTTGACTTTATATATGCAATTACATATAAAAAGGCTGCAGGTGCGAGAATACTACTTTTATTGTTAACTAATATACATTACCTAGCTATTTTCGGAATACGAATAACCCTATATTATGACCATTACTATAAAATGTAATGTCTTAGTGGAAGCGAGAGGGAAGACTACATTGGGCATAGCGGTCTCTTACTTCAAGTGTTTCGTATTGGAGAAGCTCATACCCAGCATCAGCCATTGGAATACCTATACTAATATATAAAGCTGAAGAGTTTGTTTGTTTGTATGCGCTAATCTCAGGAGCTACTGATTGAAATTGTTTTTTTTTAGTTTTTTTTTTGTGTTGAATAGACCATTTATCGAGGAAGGTTTTAGGCTATACATCATCACGCTGCGACAAAAAAGAGCGAAGATACAATGGAAAATGTGGAAAGAACAAGGATATTATTCATCTTCGAGGGCTTCCGTTTAAAAATTCCTAACTTATATCTTCTGACCACGCGGACGAAGTCGCGGGCAACAGCTAGTTAGTATATATATAAGGCAATAAAGATTATTTCACGTCAACTATATTGATGTTGCCTCTACGTAAAGGCAATGTGTCTGCAACAGATGATTTTCTTAGACTCCGATACAAAGTTTGTTATAAAATCCTGCCCTTCCAAACTTCGTTCCATTAATTTTCCTTACGAAAACATTTCCGCCACACTTTCAAAGAAACTATCTTGAAACCACCTTCGACGTCGAATAACTAATTAAAATAGATTACAACTTGTGGAAGGAGGAAATTGAGGCATTTTCCTTGAGAGTCGCCATTTTATCGGCAAGTCTGCACTTCGCAAAAACGAGGTTAATATTTTGTAGTTTTACAAACATTAGCGTAATTGCTGTTTGATAACATCGTGGAAACTCCAGCCATCTTTAAAATATTCAAGATAAATAAAGAAGTTATCTTACTTATAGTTCAAAACTACTTTTTTCTTAGGTACCCTTCCATATCCAAGTTTAGAGTATAAATGTGGTTAAATTATGTTATACTAGCTTTTCGCCCGCGGCATCGCCCGTGTCGAGGTCGGTTATATCGCGTTTCCAAGAGCACTTTTCAAAAGTCCGGACAGAGTTACTTTCACATATATAATATTAGTAAGGATCTGCGGTAAAATTTACCAAAAGATTTACCAAAATTCCTCTTACATAGAGAAACTGAGTCTAGTATTAGATCTAACAATCATATGAATTCATTAGATCAACAATATATACTTTAAGACATGATGGTAGACCCTCAGACCACCTTTAAAAGAAAGACTCTTGCACCTGCTAAAAAAAGACATCACATTATACTTCCACAACTGAAATAGTCAAACTTTCAGAGGAAGGTTCTCAATATCAATTCTGTTTGACTTACATTGCCGGCCTACTTGATATGCATAAGCTCTATTAAGCCCTTATATGAGTCGATGGAAAGCGCAGTGAGGCATAAGCTCCGTAATAACGTGGCCATTGAATCGAGTTCTAGCTTAAGCTGGACTGTTATAAAACGAATGGAAAACTGTATTCTTCAGGTGTATTTGAAAAAAATATTGAAATAAAAAATTACATTAAGAATAATTTAATTTTACATGTTTTACCTGGTCGCTTATATGAGTATAATAATATTCCGTCAATAAGACAATTATGGAATACCACATCATGGTAGAACTGAGAGAGCCAAAATGATGGCGAAAGAGCCTTATATTTGCTAAACTTTACCAAATTTTGAGAATTTTAAAATGTTTGGCTGACTAATGAAATTAAACTTTAAAGCCATCGCCAAGTTCAACAGTTTAGTTCCTTAACTTTGGGTTATGTTAGTTTAACTTTAGTTAGACTTACTGTAACAAAGCTACTGACAAAACGATTTCAAAGATTGTAACTCTAACCCAATAGTCGTAATTTCAAAAAAGTAGATTGACATTTATACTTATAACATGAATCATGGATAGCGGGGTTGTCGACCCGGCGCAGCAAATCACTTGGTTTCCTGCCCCGAAGGCCGCCAATATATATCGTTTCCTGATATAAATACATTAAGTATGATCGTTTCGTAATAATAGATAATAATGCGAACGTGGTAATTTAGATTAAGTAAAGTTTAAGGCAGTTGAGCAAGCAAGACAGGGTCAAGGGATCAAGTCAAGTCAATGCAGTAGTTAGATTTTAATAACTAAGAGGGTTATTACAATTAGAACATTCCAACCAAATAGTAAACCTATCGTTATAGGAAATCCTTATTTCGCAAATTAGTTGTTACACCTAAAATTTACATGGTTTTACGAAATTTCGTAGCTCTTTCATTAAAAAAAACTGTCCAATTACAATTTTCTCTTCAAATTAGTTGGATCACATATACAACCTCTTTCATTTTAGACTTTCTGTTCAATATTTTTACTCTTCAAATTAGCATTCAGTAGAATTTTCTTTTAATTAACATACGTTGAGGTCTTTGTTATTATTCGTAGGCGAACATTCTCGTAATGTTGCGGTGTGAGCTTCCAATTACCATTACAAAGATGGACCATCATGGGTACAGATAAAAACGTATGTAATTAACTTTTCTTGTAACAAATTCAATGTTTTTATTCTTCTTTAACGCATCTATTATGTGAACTATACTTTAGTTATTCATTTTTTGACAACCTCCGTACGCACCGGTTTCAAGGTGTAGCTAGCTCTGAGGTCCCGGGTTCGATCCCCGTTCGGGGCAATGCAAAAATTCACATCTCTACATTGTCTCGGGTCTGGGTGTTGTGGTACCTTCGTTGTGTTCTGAATTCCATAACACAAGTGCTTTAGCAACTTATTTTGAGTTCAGAACAATGTATGTGATGTTGTCCGCATTTATTTATTTATATTACCCCAAACTAAATCGCATATACCATGGATTGTCTTAACATAGATGTGTAAACATTTTTCTATCGTCATTTTTTGTTTCAACGCTATCCTACTGCTTTTTCCATCTTGCTACCAGTTTTCGTAACAACTGTACCGCGATCATACTCAAATTTCTTTTGCTTTAGTTTTAAAACCAGAGTCCCTTCGAGAGTGCCTACGTGCTGCATCGCACGTTTGCACCAAGTACCGATAGCAGAGAAAGTGAACATATTGGATAGTACCGTTTGCAGCAGCGGAAAATTGTGATGCATTAAGTTACATCGCGTCAACACGTGTTGAACTCTGTCGAAATTATTGTTAGTCATATCTGAGGAAATTATTTCACAATTTGTTTTGCCGAACGGTACTTAGAGTGCAGTTATCGGCATTATTAACTTTGAGTCATTGTTGTAATGCTTTAGTATATTCAAGTTTGTCTCTATACTGGTCTCTAGTAAGATTTTATACGTAGACGCATTCTCACTGTGTTTTGCTTTGTATGTTTTTATATTAGCGGAATTTAAACACTTTTTCTTGCCGTTGCACTGAGTATATCAGTGCAGGGCATAGCTTCCCCACCGTCGTTCCATCTCTTTCTGTCCAAGCTATGCTGATCCAGTTTTTGTTGCAAAAGCCTTCCATTATCAACAGTGGGGCTTGCTACGAAGTCGGATTGATTTTTTGTACGCCTTTAGGTGGCGCGCTGGAAAGAAACGCACTTTGCATGATCCGATAGTAGTCATATTATAGTCCTACTACTATAATAAAGGCGAAAGTTTGTAAGTATGGATGTATGGATGTTTGTTACTCTTTCACGTAAAAACTACTGAATGGATTTGAATGAAACTTTACCACAATATAGCTTATACATCAGAATAACACATAGGCTACAATTTTTGAGGTTTCTAATGTGAGGTCGTAAAAAAACACATTTTTTGCGCTTACATTGCAAACGCTGACTGAATCCTACAAGATAGATAGAAAGCAGATAGATAGATAGAAGGCAGGTATAAATTATAACTTATATCTTCTAACCACGCGGACGAAGTCGCGGGCAACAGCTAGTAAATCATAAAATGTCTTACTACCCGGCAGAGCCCTATCTTCTCATAGGAAGCAATATACTTCCTTGCTGCGCATATTCATTTATTTAACAGTCTACTATACAATATAGTTTGCCGTGCATAAATATCTTGTAAAACGATTTCCACGAAGGAAATCCGTTGAACTTTATCCTATTTAACTTACCTACACATCGTAGAACTACATTTTTATTGGACTGTCAGCAGAGTAGTCGGTGTAGGGCGAGGACCTCCCATATAGGAGGAACTAGTATTGATCACTGCACCAGTAAAACTTGTATGCATTACCCCTTTTCAAATAGGAATAAAATTTGTCTGGAACGATTGAGAGAAATTGTGTTTTCGGAGTACAATATTGCTTCTAGTAGAGTTTTTCTTTACATGCAAAGAAACGAGATTTACGGACAGATATAACCTTTATTTGTAAGAATAGTGCACAGTAAAGATGTCACAAGAAATGCTGGTTCTTAATATTCTACCGTTATGTTAAGTTATATTTCATGACTTGAAGTTAGGACATATTGTTCACCTTGATCTGTCTTTGGATTATACATACTCATAAATAAATACTACTTTTGTCAATTGTTTTCCAATTTAATTCATCTATTATACCTAAAACAGTAAAATCAAAAAGCTCTTAAAAGCTTAGTAACGTTTTCAACCCTTTATTTTCTATTCTATTCAATTCGTTGTTAGACAGGCTCTTTGTCATAAAATCCATCTATCTTGTCTGGAAGCTATTTAGGTCGACACCGGCTTTAGTCCTCACATGCCACACGACAGACGTTCTAGACTTGGAAAAACTAGCTTTTATTTGTGGCGTTGTCTGCGTTTATTTTTAAGCGACTCCCGCTTTATCGCACTTTATCCTTGTGTCGCGGGGGTTTCACAAACATTCAAGTCACAAGCACAAAGACACCCGGACACAGAACTGGAGGAACCCGCGACACGTCGCGCTCAGTGGGTTTATCATGGTGATCTCAAACACTTGGCTATCCGTAACTTTACAGGCAAAAGTCGCCCGAAAAAAGTAAGGGTATCTATCTGACGGTGTTATTAGATTTCGGTCTATCAAATAGCCTACTTCTGAAACTGTTCACTCTTTTTCTGATTTTGGTATGTTTGCTGAACAACCAGGTGTCAGAGATTAAAACTGTAAGCCCCTGAGTTGGGTTAACATAACCAAGATAAAATTTCAGGTATGATAGTTTTCTCACGTTGTTTTTTCACCGTTAGCAAGTGATAATAACTTTATAATACGCATATTAATACGAAAAACATTGGCGTATACCGAGATTTAATCTGACTTGTTAAACAAGCGATTATCACAAAATTTATAGTTGGAATGTGGTATCAGATAAGCATTCAAAACCGAGAGTTAGCGTCGTGTCAAAATAAATTACCGTAAATCCACGACCTTACTTCCAAGTATTAGAAAATGTCAACTGTACTGAGTTTAAAAAAAAGGCTGATTCAATAGTATATATACTATGTCGGTAAATTGTTTTTTATCAAAATGGAGCATGACACCGACATATGGGCGAACTTTTAAACTGGACGCAGGTTGCTTTTAATATTTTTCCAATTCATTTTTCGCTGAGAATGAAAGCGTCAATTTTTTATTTGTTTTACCGGCTGCTGATATTATTAATAAAGAAAAACGTTCAGGAAATTCTAAAGTTGTTAAATACTTCGCAAGTAAAAATAAAATAACCTTTGTCCTAACATCTTTCACCACCGTCTTTGAATCCGTATCTCATTATCTATTTCTTATCTTGGTACAAATAGTTAGTGATCTAACCTACATGCATGCAGTGCCTAGTACCGTTATACTAGGCAAAACCTTGTCTGACCTCCATCAAGGCAAGGTCAGTAGTTAAAGTAAGTTGTAATACATGTAACGCGACACTGCATTTCCTGTTCGCGATTTATGCTCCTTGTTGCGTTCAATAGAATATGTATTTATTTCGCCACGGAATATACATGGGCATTAGATACATACGAATGAGTAAAGATGTGTTTTTTCGTTTTTTGTGGTTCTTAGTTAAACAGCTGTATACCTAGGTATAAGAAAATAGGTCGCATCGTTAATATGGTCCCACGAGAATATAAAATCTGGGTAAAAAGTATCCTATGTGTTAATCTTGGTTAAAAACTATCTTTTACTAGGTCTCGTCTTAATCCGTTCGGCGGTTTATTGCGCGAAAGCATACATTATGTACATACAAAATTTCGTTTACAATATTAGTCGGAAGTAGGATAGTCTATTAAAATGTAAAAAAAATAATATAGAAAAGGTTTCAACTAAAAAAAAAATATTGTTTCTTATTGCTTTAAATGGGTAACTAATATGTGTTAGTAGTAGCAATAGTTAGACCAAAAACCCAAATTTAAAGTAAGTATCAGTTTATCACTTACCGATAGGCGGAGGACCGAATTTGATTTTTTTTAATTTTAATAAAATCAAAAGTAAACGATCTTTCTTCTTATCAATTAGTATAATAAGTATCTGAAATTTGATTCTAATACCGATCTCGAGACCAACCGCTTATTCATCAGATTAACTAACAGGGATGCCTACCACCACACCCGTACAATACATGCGCAGTAGAAAAGAGAGGGCGCACTATACAGCGTATATCACTCTCTCTATTCCACAATGACAAGCCTTGCTTGAAGTGTAAGCAGTATCCAGGATAAACATAATTTATTGGAGTATTGCGACATCGAATCAAGACAAAGAAGGCTGTTCGTTAGACGGAATCGTTAACGAGCTTGCCGAGGGTGTATTTGCGGAATTTTCTCGTAAGCAGCTTTTTAAGACAAACCAGATGTTTTTTTTTTCAGAAAAAGTATCTATCTATTAGCGGATTGCAGCTAGTATTTATAAAAAGAAGTTTGTTTAAGTCTTGTAGAAGTCGTTGTAAACACGTTTTTAGTCGATTATTTAAAATGAAAATACATTTTGACCTGCACCATATACATAAATAATACCTGTGAAGTGCGAGTCGGACTCGTGACACAGACCGCGACCATATAAATAGGAATGATAATGAATGATAAAAATAGGGTCAATTTAAGAGTAGCCATGGCACTGTTACCGATGAAAATACCAAAATAACTAGTAAATTAATACTAATACAATAATATTTGAGATGCTATAGACACTCTTGACTAATGACGGAATGGCGCGCGGCGCGAAGGCGGCGCGTGCGCATGCAGTGCGGTCAAGTGCGTCGTTATCATCATTTGCTTACTTTCAGGTCTCTGTCAGACCAACTAGAGTATTGGAACAGTTATAACAGGCTTTTCGGGACGGAAAACAGACGCCTGTCGTGTCTCTATCTATCTACAAGTATATAGGTATATTGTACCTAGATTTGATAAAGATCATGGAAACCAACAGACAGAACAGTTACCTTTTTGACGGGGTGAAAAGCTAATGACTTCAACCCACGCCGAGGACACTCGGATTCTCGTCGACTAACAACACCCCCAGCCTTTATATTTGCCTAAGAGAGAACAGAACAGTAGCCTGATCGTAGGAATCGATATTTTTTTAAGGTATTGTTATTGATATGTTTTTTACAAATAGCCTATTAATTGCTTTGTCCTTGAACAACCACAAAGTAAATGACACAATGTAAAGGGTGAGTGATGTCAGCAAGTAACCGGGGCGCGGCGGTCCGGGTGTGACCGTTACATACCGACAACATACAAGCGGCTTATTGGAACAGAGTCTCAGGAGGACCAACAATTTAATTTCGGCATACAATGTCGACATTACTGTGTTTTCCTTAATTAATTAGTAAGTTACGGCTAAAGGGTAGGGTCGCTTGTCAATGTTGGATAAGTGATGGTATTATTAATTTTGGGTATAGTTGTTTTAGTCATTTTTAATTGCGTATCTGTGTAACTAGTTTTGTAGCATTTTACTTAAGTTTAAGATTACCTTATTTTTCTTTACCATAACGACATTTAGAGAAATTAGACATCAAACAAATGGATTAGTTGAAAAAATTAAAAACAATCGGTGATAGAAGGAATTGTGAACAAAACAGCCAGACAAAGGCTTTATAGGACTACAAGATAGTGGAAGAAAAGGTATCAGGGAGACTGGTATGAAAAGTCGAATGAACCATAATGTCAGTACTGCCTATGTTCCTACGTAGTAGATGGTAGAGAACGGAACAGGAAGCGAATAGGAAATGTAAAGGGCAAAACATGCATATGTTATGAGATATAGAAGTGATCACCTATTGTGGTGCAGACGTCAACAAATACGGTCAAGGAAATATCTCTCACGAAATATTCAGGACATTGATATAAGGAAGGAAATATTACTCATATATGTTCAGTTTCTTCCTATAATTCCTAATCATTTTCGTCGAGGTGATATACATCACTTCACATGAAAATGACGTCATATACCGAAACCCCAATGAGAAATTCCCGAACACGCACGCAATATTTAAAATTAGTATTGAATTAATTAATTAACAATACTTTATTAATATAAAATATCACACGGAATTTTTAATACCGAAGAATCATTTTCCACTGATTTCAAACTCGTAAAGTTCCATAAGTAGCGACCTCTCATGAAAACACACCGAATTCATTTGTAATAAGTACCGTCATTAGACACAAGATGGCGCTGATAGATAACTAATACCGGTCACCGATAGATGGCGCTGAAAAGAGTCAAATATTCTTTTGTAAACTTACCAAGGATGGCTCTAAGATGTCCCTCGAGTGTCTGCAGTATCGTCATCTTGATTTCCTTGACGGACTTGCCCAAAAACTGCTCGCAGGCAGTTGTTAATAGTTCGTCCTCGTTCATGATCTTGCATTGGGCCACACCGGTCACCGTGAGCGGGACACCCTGTGCTGTTTCGACGTATTCGCACATTGGGTTGAGGGTCATCACCTAGAGGAGAAATACATTCAATTTATTTTTCTATTTAGACATTCAATGCTTAGGTGGTATGTGTATTAAAAAATACACCTTAGTACGTATTGCACATTTTCATCCGTTGTTTCTTCTTATTTGAAACTTTTTCAAACAGACAAAGCAGATAACTGAATTTGTAAGTTCAAAATTTTTGTATATAATTTTAATATATCTTACAATGTCTTATGAGGTCTGCAATGGGCATTTCGCATAAAATCACCGAGAAATATTTTTTGTACTTTAGCTACTCAAAGGGGCAGAGTTTTTGGGTAATAGTTGAAGACTTACCTCCAGTGAGATCCTCTGCACATCGGTGACGAGCCACCAGGCCCACGCCCACCCGCCCACGATGGTGCGTTTTGTCATAGACCCGAAGCACCCGCCTGTGAACAACAAACATTTTGCAATGTAGATGGCAATCTATGTAGGTATAGACGAAACAGGAAGAAACTTTTGACACATTGATGCAAAATTTCCGAATGCATGTATCTTTTGTAACGCTGACTAATTGAAAATACTAACATTATGTATACTTTGATCATAATATACGCAAATCATTTTATAAAGTTGTCTCATGTCGATTCAGACTTTCCATTTTATTAAGTTTGTTCGTTCGATAGTTTTATTCCAATTAGTCATTGGGGTTTTAGAAAGTTCTGTAAAATGATCTTTGGGTAAAACGTCTGAATCATGCGGAAGTTGGGTAACAGTATTTGCAGAATATCTTCCAAGAATATAGCATTCTTTTAATATAAGAAAATACTAGCAAAAAATAATTTTACATATTTGACTACACGGATAGCCGTTTGGTACTTCACCACGCCAGACCCACGACATGGCGCGGGTTCGATCCACGAGTCAACACACAGTGAAATTTTAAAAGTAAAGAGCTGCGATGATAATTATTTAGAATGTGTCTACAAACAACAGTGGACACACATTTGTGTGATCTACAAATGATTGTTCTGGGTTTAGTAGTGTATGTGACTTGAATGTTTGTAAAACCCAGCGACACAAGGATTAAAAAGGAGCAAAAAATAGAAGAGAGTATTTTGTATGTTGTGTAGATCTTCTAACGTATTGTCGTGAGGGCGGTAACCTCAAGGAGCGGGCTGGCTTTCCAAGTGTTGTATAACAGGTTTGGTGTCCCGTTGACGTCACGCGTTACTCCTTTAACTTTCTAAATGAGTTAGGACTTTGTGTGCTTTTGTCTTCGATGAAAGATTTTGAGGTTTTGTTCATCGTTTGAAATTAAAAATGACCAACGGTAATCGGTAGAGGTCTTAATGCCTGCGAAACAGCAATGAGCAAATTTTTATTTCAACGTATTATTTCAAAAGTTGATTTTTATTATTCGAAACAGAACCAATTTTTTTCAAAAATGGGATCGTCAATTTATTATATAATATTCAACAATCTATAACAATTTCAACAAAAAAAAGGAAAACAATTCTTTCAAGAAGTTCTCCACAAGGCACAGATTTTTTGACATCGTATTAAATATGAGGTAAGTATCGAAATCAGTGAAATACATCTAAAAGTACAAGAAGCAACTAAAGATGACCGATAAATAGAAAATGTTGGATTATGCAAAAATACTTCAATACATCAATCAACTTAGCCCGTCGCGGACCTCTGTTGGAAACAGGCGAATATTCTCTAGTATTTTATAAAATTTCTATACAATCACTAAATACCCTAATTACCATTCAAAACGTTGCCTAACGCTACCTTATCTAACCTCACACATCTATATATCGGATATATATAGTCTGTCCTCCGCTTTTGTTTCTACCGGTACGTACTATAAAACTACATATTTAGTTGTGGTAGGGCTCGAGAACCGTCTATTACTCTATTACGTACTCACAAGACACCAAATTCACTTTCATCCGTTATGCTAGGTAACTGACCGGAGCTGAGGACCTGATACCACTTCCCAAAGTAAGATAGTTACAGGTGAGGGAGCGAGAAAGAACACTACACGCTATAGAGCAGCATCTCATTTCCACAACTCCATCAGTATTAGTTTTATAGGCAGTGGTAGATCCCGGAGCAACTCCAGCGCAGTAGTTACTAGCATCCTAGCAGGTTTACTTCATGACTCATTAAAACAAGGAAATTAACTTGATTCTATTATAATTCTGTTACTTTCACATACTTTCAATAGGTTCCCGGTCCTGGGAGAAAATTTACATCGCTAATTTAATTTTAATGCAATAAAATTGCTATTAGATCTAATGACATTTCTCTAGTAAGAATAACTTCTTTTATTTTTTTTATTTGTACTGAATTTCTATATTATAAAAATCTGAAACAATTGTAAAAATTTCAAAAGAAAGTTTTCACGAAACTGCGCGTGACAAATAACAATAAAAATAATTTACATTTTACTGTACAGTGTACACACTGTACCCCTGTTTACGCTGTTTCTGTATTTACAAAACACTCTTTAAGGATTCTGTTTGTACCAAAAAAAGAACCGTAAGTCAACAATAAGTTATTATAGATATGCCCTTAACGCCTCAGCGGTTTTAACTTAGGCTCCACTTTTGTATAAGTAGCCACAGTTCACCTAGGGTTTTTTCAGCCACCAAAACATTCGGAAACAAAGTACCTAAATCCGTCGTCATATAACTAACTATAAAATACCAAAACTTTGAAAAGACTGACCGTGCCCCTAGGGCACGCGACAATGCCAAGGGCCCCAATTCTGCTGTCTACAATGGTCGAATAATTAATGGAAAGTGGATTAAAATGACACTATTCGCACAACACAATAATAAGAAATTCAGTACGGGGAGGAACAGTCTCTGTCAAAATATTTTGTTGTAACAATGCTTAAAAGAATACGAATATTGAAAATTTTTATCCTGTTTCCATGCAATCGTCGGCCATTGTAAATAGCAGAATTAGTGCCCAGATCCTGGCATGCCGACGGCCTGACAGTCACGCACGCCGCGCCAAAGAAAGTGTCACGACCCAAAAACATCGCACCACTCGTTGTTTTACCGACAGTAATTCCGATGAAACCAATGAACGCATTATGTGGAACAATTTCGAAAATTCCGAATTATAATGCCTAAATTGAGGAAAGTTGTAGAATGGTTAAAGAAACAACAAAAAAACGGTGTTAAAGTCGTAAAAGTGCTCGGTACCAGAGAGTTTATGAGAGATTTAATGTAAAAACAACAAACAATGCTAACTTGTGAAATAAAGAAATAATTGTAAAATCTTCCAATCACGTAACGTACATTATATTATGATGTATGTATTATGTTTTGTTATTAACATCAAATCATGAGATGTGAGAAGCGGAAAACACAATTCCATGGCATTTATGTGATATCAGATAAGAAGCAATAGAAATCGCAAGTGAGTCCTATTAACCGCGATATGGTCTAGAATATTTACAAAAAGAAAAAACAAATGACTGATTTACATACAACCGATAACTTTTTACATCTTTCAATCTTCACAGTAATTTGCATGAACCGAAGTGACAATTTCCCTTCCCTTCCCTCCTAATAATAGAAGGAACAATCATAAAGTCTATAATCAAAAAGGCTGCATTCACACTTAGATAACGCAATGACGTCACAACTCCTGTCTCCCACCATTTCTCTGGCGCGGCCATAGCGCGGGAGTTGACATACAACTGTCGAAGAAAGTACCCGTCAGTTAAGAGGCAGTACACGAAAAGACTTAGAAGTTTCGAAAAGAAACAACAACAAGTGTTTTTAACAAAATATCGAGTTTAAAGTGATGTGTCGTTACGATATCGAACTCGAGGGAAAGTGTTTAGGAGCGAGGCACAGTTACTCGTTCTAGTAAATAGTGCAGTCAAATATTTCGGTGCAAAAGAAAAGCTTTCTGTGTATTATGTTTTGTTGTGAAAGTGTAATTGACTGAACGTAAGTTACTAAGCTTTTGTTGTAAACAACTACGAATAAATCCGCTTTGAATTCTCAGAATTGCTTGTTTGGAACACCATCTATAGAAACTATTTGACTATTCCAAACAATTGACGTCAGTTTTGATTGTATGGTTTCCTCGTTTGCAAGTAACACTTAGTTAAGCGACGTTTAAAATTGCCTTTTTCTCCTCATAATGACAGGATGACAACCAAGAGCGACATTTTGCTGAGCATTGTTTTTCTGTCAAAAGCATTTGCCTTTCCTACCTTTCTAGCTAACATCATTCTCGCTTATTCCAACCTACACATTTTTTTCCTGGGGCCTCATTACTACTCCCGATTTGAGTAGAACGAAAAAAAAGTATCATAACACTGACTAAAATCCATGTTCCTTTTTTTCCCGTTTCTATATCGGAACGACGGTAACCCTTTCAGACAACCCCTCTAAACCTTTACACTTCACGTACTACTTAGGCCACCACACCGTTACAATGTATCTGCCATGTTTTTTATCACGCTACAGATAAACAGCTCGTTCAACGCGAATTAACGTTGCATTAAGAGATGATCATTAACCACAGTCATTATCTAGTACTTACAATTTGCTTTTAATATGTAATTGGACTGAAACTGTTATTAAACTTTCATTGATCGAGAAATTTTTGTAATCATTGAGTGTTAAGATGATATACAAACTAGCTTTTGCGTAGAATATAAATTGTGGTTATAGAAGTAAGGGATTTAAAATGGTATTAATAATAGTTTTAGAGTGTACACATTTTCTCGATGGTTTTGAAATGGTTTTCGTCATTGCTCTGCTCCTATTAGATCCAATTAAATCAAACAAACTCCTCAGCTTTATTATGATACATTATTTTCAATAGTGCGTTTTCAACTGTCTTATTTGTGTTTTAACGTTCTCAACGCAAGTAAGTACAAATGTGACTTTTTTAAAGTTTTATTTAGTTTCTTTATCATTGTGATAATCTACCACGGTTCAGAATCTAAAATCAGCAACCCAACCAATTATTTTTTGAAAGAAGCCTGTGCCCAACAGTGAGACGTATATAGGCTGGTGTCAATTTATTTAGTTAAGTAACTAAACCTTAGCAATACAGCCATAAAACAATACACAGCATAATAAGTCAACTTCAAAAAACGGGGTCATAAACGGTCCCAAAAACGGTTCCATTTCGCAAGGCTTTTGCATATTAAAGGCACTTGGCATATTAAACATGAATTATAATTCTAAGTACAATATAATATAATTAAATTCGTATGATATAACGTTTCTGGCGACTTCAAAAGGGTCAGCACGCAGTTATATAACGAGGTTTATTTTCTCCGGAACTAGTTAATATTCTGGAGACGCTGTATGCGTTCATGAATGAGGTAGTATTGGCCTCATACGATGTCATCTTGATACACTTTCTTAAATTGTACTGCAAGACCTTTCGTACATCAGGTAATACAAATCTCGCAACCATTTTTGACTCCAAGCTATGATCCTTTTTCCCGGTAGAGAAATTAGCAAATGACTCTTCTTGTAAAAGTCTAGTGGTTTGGATGTTGAAATGAACGGCCTTAGGTTTATAACGCAAAGAAATTTTCCTTAAAACGGTGATGGAAAACATTGTGAGAAAACTGGCTGACCTAAGATACTTCCAAGGGTCCACACTGAAAAAATCTTATGTAAGCCACGACAGTCGCCTATCTTAAGGTCTGAGACTAAGTTTTCCCTACATCAACCAAACTATAATATATTAGGTTGGTCAGTCAAGAATTCGATGTGTGACCAATATTGTTTTAAACTAAACTAAATAATGTTATGATTGAGAAAGTCAACTCTTTAAATAAAACAATGAATATTAAGTTTATTGTAAAAATAGAAGCTAAGATATTATTATTAGTGTACACTGGTTTCCTAAAATTATAGATACGTTTGTGCATAAGCTGAAAAGAAAAAATATTTTGAAATAATTAGGTACATTTTTCGTACGGCAACCATTTAACAGTTTCACGAATATCAGATACAAAATTATGTAGAATCAGTATAAAAGTGTAGAGTAAGTATAAATCACTATTTAAAATAGTCGTACATGTCTACAATACATCTACATTCTTCAATGAAGTACCATCTGTACTATTAACATCACTTAACATCTTTCTCCACGAAATAACACAAGTGATTGCACTCAAGTTATTTGTAACAACATCAATTACAAGCCAATAACAACCCAATTCCAATAAATTAAAGTTTAAAGTCCTACATAGTTCAACATGAACAGCTTCAAGCCGAAAAAAAAATGATTGATATTGAATTTTCGTGTGAAACAATGAATCTAGACATACGGAACCAGTTTCTTAGGAGAGATGAAAGTGTGGGTTCAGTTACAATGCAAGAAATACGAAGACTGACATCATAGCATGGGTTTAACCGACTTCAGAAAAAAAGGAGGTAGTTTATCACACGGAAGGTGAAACTGTTGCGTGGTTGTACTTTTATAACCATTCCGAGGTTCCTGAAATCTAATCGCTGTAACTATAAACCAGCTTGCTATAATATATTCGTCTATTAAATAACAGTTACTTTGCATTTGTTTAAATACTTCATGGATTGGAATAGCAAATAAATTATAGAGAACATAAAACTTTATAATAGACAGGAAATTTGTTTTTTTATTTATTCAACAGTTTATATGCTTTTCGCAAAAAAAAAAACGTTAAAGGAAACATTGAATACATTAATACTATGTTTAAAAACATATGTCTAAAAACATTTTATTTCAAAGTAAAAAGCGTCAGTTGAAAATAAGAGAGAATAGTTTCATTTCACGTAATAAAATTAAGTTAATAAGAAATAAAAATTATTGTGGGCGTAGAAACAAATCGTTTCTAAATCAATCGAATTAAAGGAAGTTACTCGTATGTGATGAATTTCACAAAGCCTCAAGTTGGCAGCTATCTCCACACCAAATTTCGTCAAAATCACTCTAGCCGTTTAAGCTTGAAGATGTAACAAACATACACTCATACAAACAAACACGCTTTCGCACATATATCCTTTCTCATTTACAATTTTTGTCTGTTAAAGATCATTCACCGCACGGAGTACGATACTTAGCAAAGTGGGGCCTAAAATGTCAATTTCCCTTTATATTTTAATTGACAATGACAAAGTCAACATGACAGCGAACGCTACTCAAATGTGCGTCATTCATGAATACAGTTGTCACTTTTACTAAGTACTTAAAGTTAAAAATGTAAGTGAAGTGTGTCAACGTAACCGTTAAGTCTTCGTGCGCACGCGCAGGTTCATCAGGTAACGGTAGTACAGATATCTGGGATTGTGAACCAAGTGTCGTTTTATAATGAAGGCAATTTTTTGAGAGAAAATTATCATGACAATGTATTTTACTTTTACTATTCAAAGTTTGTATATATGATAATATGAGTTTGTTATTGACGCTTTTAACAGATTTAATGAGATTTTGAATGGGCTATGAGGATAGTTTGAACTCCAGGAAAGGACATAAATAGGCTGCATTATGGTGAATTTACTACTACTCTCCACATTATCACACAAATATTATAAAACCGTTCAAGTTAAAGTCGAACACTGAGGTTTACATACAAAGGGTTTAGGAAAAAAATCTAAAACAAATTTATGAACTGTTTTCTTGAAAAGACGGAAAAGGAAAGGAATTGAAATACCTACAGGACAGGGAGTGAATTATTAGTCGACGCATATTATACGAGATAATATGAAACTTAAGTACCTACTGTGGGTTATGTAGTTCTCTCTAGCTTTCATAGAGCCGACTCATAAATGAATTGAATTAAGACAGAAATAAAAAAAAAAACACCAAAAGGATAAGCAATGAGAAATTTTCCTTTTAACAGTCATTTATAAGTGATGAGTATGATACAACGGAAGGCCTATGTGCAGATGTAGGTTACACATATAGGACTGAAAATTATAACGATTATGTACTGCTAATATATAGCCCTTATTTTCGTTTTCCATTTCTTCTACCTAGGGCTGTATCGTGCCAAATTGAATCGGAGAAGCAATTTGTTCTGTATCTCTGTGCAGTGTACAGTGTTTGTTCATTTTATAGGCGATGAAATTCTTAAATTTCTTTTGCCTTTTTTTTATTGCATATTCTCTTTTATTTTTTTCAGGATTGAACATGAGTTCTATAGTAACAGCGGCTGCCGACGTGCTGTCTGGCACGGCCATCGCTGCGGCGGCTGGCTCGCAGGTAACCTCATGCGATACGTATATATACATATGATACTATACATATACATACGATACTATACATATATTATGTATACATGTACATACGATACATATTCTACGTAACACGCAGCGACACGCCCCAATGGGCATACAACTGAAGAGTTAAAAACTATCGATGACACACTTCATTAATTTTTAAATGGTATATTTCGGTTTAATGTTATAACTGAGAATTAATTTTAATCATACCGTCTATCATAGAAATTAAATTCATGTCTTTATAGCAATTATAAAAGTACTTGATTGTATCGTATCGCAAAGCGATTTCATTATGCAAATCATTGCAGAAAGTAATTTCTGTGCCCCAAGGGCAAGTCTGCGTATTGAATGGAAATATGATACCTGTGTGCCCCTGTGCCCCTGTGTGTGTATATTTAAACTACACATATAATAAAAGATGTAGTTTATAATATTATACTAAATGGATTTAGAAACTTAGTGCACAGTTAGTTTATAACTTTAATGAAGTCCCCGTGGGATTATTTTCGATTGTAGCAGACAGGCCCGCGGGCGGCGCGCGGCGTGGTTTTCACGAGAAGTAACCATAGTAACTATCAGAACGTCCTTTGTTATAGTAATTATATTTAATTGATTATAAAAAGATCCCCGTTTAAAAGCAGGTTACACGGCAGGGGTACCTGGGGTACAGTAATAAAATATATTAACCACTGCAACATATCTATCTATGATCTAAAACACATGCATACTGAGAACCAAAACACAATATGTGCATACAACAAATAACGCGTGTGTGCGTGCAAGTACTTACACAAACCTGTGTACGCACTTGTACATAAACCTACTTCATTCGGTTCGCTTGTTAATGTGTTATACGTCATTGCAGGCATGTCTGCAAGCACGCGAGCCGTCATTATGATTACCAGTTCCGCCTTCCGATACTAAATGCTTAACCTTTTTATGCAGACGCTCTTTTTTTGTTTAACTCCGAGGATGCGAACAAAGGTTTCTTGAACTTGTCAATGACATCTTCATCTTTAAATAACCTCCAGTTTAAAAACCCGGGAACTAAAATATTACCTTATATTAATACAACACTGTATTAAATTGTCGTTAATTATAGATACGACACTTGAATGCAAAATTGTAATTTATGTTCATGAATTTATAATTTATTGTTTAATGGTTACTCCATGCGTTCAAGTGTAATTAAAACAACACTGCTGATGAAAAATATTGTTGTTAATTATATTTTGTCAAATTGATTAGTATTTAGTAAATAGAATTGATATAATGTAAAGGTGTAAGTAATGTAAAATATGAATAACACAGTTATTTCTCAAAAACCTCTATCTGGCACCTGTCTCTCACAAATATTTAGATTTGAACAGGTAGTTTTATTAGCCGGCAAGCATATATTGTGTACATATTTATGAGACAAAATAATATAAAACAATATATTAATAAAAAAGCAATACTAACGAAACAAGTGAGACTTAGAGAGCATGCTTTCTAACCTCTCTACCACGCTTAAATGTGGATTACCATTTTGGAAGCAGAAAAAATACTTTAGACGATGTTTTTAACAATCGAAAACAATACAATCACACGAAGCCCAATACGGAACACAAACCATGACTATAAAACCATGATTTTTATTCATAATTTTGTTGGCTATTTCAGGTGGCCCTATTCATCCCGATGCTGGTGGCTGCTATAGCATACTACAGGTTCGACTCTAAGGACCCGGAGGGCAGGCCAGCGGACGTTGGGGACGCGCTCCTGCCTGAATACGACTTCATCGTCGTCGGCGCCGGCTCCGCTGGTCAGTGGGTATTCAGGTTCTCTACTGATCATTTAAAAGATGTTTTTTGCCATCAAGGGCTTGAGAACACTACATAACGTCGCATTTCACTTTTGAATATAATATATGCACTGATAACTGAATGTAACGGCACTATACGAAACGTGATCCGATTTTTTTAAAGCGACTTTCCAATTAAGGAATTTAATCCTCGTGTCGTGATGTGTTTCACAAACATTCAAGTCACATTCACAAAGACACCCAGATTCTTAACAAGTATTCGTAGATAACACAAAAATGCTTGTCCGACGCGCGGATCGAGCCCGCGACACGTCGCGCACAGTGGTTTTGGCGTGGTGACCTCAACCACTCGGCTATGAGTGCACGTCGTGGTATACTGAAGTTATAAAACAACATACAATCAATGTATCTGCATAACTTTACAGGTGCAGTGGTAGCAAATCGTCTATCAGAGGTTAACCATTGGAAGGTGTTATTACTGGAGGCTGGAGGTGACGAGACGGAGCTCACGGAGGTGCCTATTCTGGCGGGCTACCTGCAGCAGAGCCAGTTCGACTGGCAGTACAAGACTGAACCTTCAGGAACCAGCTGCTTAGGTAACTTTAGAGCCAAAGCATTATAATCTTTGTGGGATCAAAAATAAGAATGAAAATTAAATAAAACGGAAAATTATTTTCAGAGATTAGGAGAGCTATTTAACTTACTATTTATTTATTTCCTTCGTATTTTAACGTTACTAAAGATCTGTTGACACTTGTGTGTTTGCCCTAAAGGATATTTATGTTACATTGTGTTAATTTTAATTTTATTAGGTGTATTTATAGCATTTTAATTACGTACGTAGCGTATATAAGGATAATCTTAATTTAAAATCAACAAACACAAACTTTGGTTTATTACAAATAATTACGCTAATAAATGTATAAACTTTGTTTTATGTTTAACTTTGCTTTATAGTTCATTGAATTCTTTACAAAGAAATCACGTCTCACATTTTTATTTAATGATTTACTCCTGCTTTTAGCAATGGAAGGAGGAAGATGCAACTGGCCACGCGGTAAAGTTCTCGGTGGGAGTTCAGTTCTCAACTATATGCTGTACTTAAGAGGCAATAGGAGGGACTACGACGCGTGGGAGGCACTCGGCAACAAGGGCTGGGGCTACAAAGACGTGCTCTACTACTTCAAGAAGTCCGAAGACAATCAAAACCCGTACTTGGCCCAAACACCATATCACAGTACTGGAGGGTATTTGACCGTGTCTGAAGCGCCCTACCAAACGCCACTCGTCTCTACCTTCATAGACGGGGGCTTCGAGTTAGGCTACATGAACAGGGACATCAATGGGGAGAATCAAACAGGTTTCATGGTAGCCCAGGGCACGGTACGACGCGGCAGCCGCTGTTCCACTGCCAAAGCATTTCTGAGACCAGCGAAAGACCGACCCAACCTACACATATCAATGCATTCGCATGTCACAAAAGTCATGATCGACCCAAGAACCAAAATAGCTTTTGGTGTCGAATTTGTGCGTAAGAAGATGGTGTATCGCATCAGAGCTCGTAAAGAAGTCATCTTATCAGCAGGTACAATAAACTCTGCTCAGCTACTGATGCTGTCTGGTATTGGTCCTGCAGAAGAATTGAACAAACATAAAATACCATTGATTAATAACTTAAAAGTTGGTAGGAACCTGCAGGATCACATTGGATTAGGCGGCTTAGCCTTCATGGTTAACCAACCGATTTCTATTGTAGAGCATCGACTTTACTCAGTAGGTCCGCTGATGCAGTACGCCATGTTAGGTGAGGGTCCGCTGACCATCATGGGAGGTGTCGAAGGTCTGGCTTTTGTTAACACTAAATATGTAAACGCAACCGACGATTTCCCGGATATCGAGTTCCATTTTATATCTGGCTCAACGAATTCCGACGGAGGAGAACAACTACGTAAAATACACGGTCTTATGGATACCTTCTACGATGCAGTGTTCAGACCTATAAATAATATGGATGTGTGGAGTATTATCCCTATGTTGCTCCGTCCAAGAAGTAAAGGCTTCATACAGCTCCGCAGCGCTAACCCCTACGACTATCCATATATCTACCCAAACTATTTATCAGACGAGCTGGATGTTAAAACTTTGGTCGAAGGCGTCAAAATTGTGGTAGCTCTTTCAAGAACAAGAGCGTTTCAAAAAGTTGGTTCAATGTTAAATAAACACGTGTTCCCAGCTTGCGTGAGCATATTGAGGTATTCGGATGCTTACTGGGAGTGTATGATACGTCAGTACACGACTACCATATACCATCCTGTGGGCACTGCGAAAATGGGTCCTTACTGGGACCCTGAAGCGGTGGTAGACCACCAGTTGAGAGTGTACGGTGTCAAAGGCCTGAGGGTCATCGATGGCAGCATCATGCCTAATATAGTGAGCGGGAACACGAATGCCCCCATCATAATGATTGGGGAGAAAGGCAGTGACATGATCAAAGAGTTCTGGTTGAGACGACGCAGCTCTAGGTACTATATTTAAGTTTCAATGTACAAACAAGTGTTTATCAGTATTATGGATGTGTGAATGTGGTTGTAAATATTCTTCTCAAGGCCGTGTAGGAAAATGATTATTTTTACCAGAATCCGGCGGGCTTTTGTAAATTATTAACTCATTCAAATAAATTATTATTTATTGTGTGATGTGGTTTTAATAGAGCCATATTTTCTAGGTCATATATCAACGATGTCATAACGTGCATTGAGCCTGATTTGCTGACAATAATGAATTGTGATACGATAAGTAAAGTACAGAGTAGTGAACTAAATCCGTACGACATTAAATTTTTACTTTTTAGTCATGTTGTACTTATTTTTTTTTTACATTAATTCATTGATAAATTGTACATATTACAGAATACAATGACAATACAGTATTATTACATTACTTAGACTACAACCCTTTATCAACTTACAGAATGCATTATATTTTGTTTAATTTAAGAAGCCTTAAGCCTTATATTGATCAAAGCGTGAAATAACAGACACTATTCATCTTAGTAACTCTTTAATACTGTATAACATTTCTATAACAAAATAGAAAGCCGAATAGTTAGTTACATAAAAAAGAAAAAAAAATACATATTTACACATTATTACACTACTCTGTGTAAAAATATCATGAACATGACACAGTACAAAGAATGGGTATAAACAATAACTTGCCTAATCCGAGTTGCTGAATCAGTCCCCATTCAATTTGATCCCATATCAGTCTGGGTGCAGCTGTGATTTGTGTATTATGGGACCATGTCGGCGCCCGGTACTACGTCACTTAGGGGGCTCCTGTCCAACAGCAGAATCACATTTGGTTTGTTACCTGGCCTAGGCATCCTCATAGTTCTACGCATGGCTATACATCTCTACAGACCAGATATAGAAGATGCAGAAAACCGCGTCAGAGACCATCCATTTGAAGAACTGTACGATTGCTACGATTTTATCATAGTCGGCGCCGGTTCCGCAGGAGCGGTGCTGGCCAATCGTCTCTCCGAGAATCCAGAGTGGAAAGTGCTATTGCTAGAAGCAGGACAAGATGAAAACGTGTTATCAGAAGTGCCAGTGATATTCCCAGCACTGCAAACATCGTCGATCGATTGGCAATTTGTTACGGAACCCAGCGGCAGTTACTGTTTAAGTATGGTGGATAATAAGTGCTTGTGGCCGCGCGGTAAAGTGCTCGGTGGATCAAGTGTGTTGAACGCAATGTTGTATGTACGAGGTAATAAACGTGATTATGATAATTGGGAAAGCATGGGTAATATAGGTTGGGGGTATAACGATATTCTGCAATACTTTAAGAAATCTGAAGACGTAAGGATACCTGAACATAGCGAAGATTTTTTCCACGCAACTGGAGGCCCGTTGACCGTTGAACATTTTGCGTACGAGCAACCGATCACACAGAAAATTTTAGAAGCCGGTGAACAAATGGGTTACATGATCCGTGATGTAAATGGAGAATATCAAACTGGGTTCACTCGCTCTCAAGCTACACTACGGGACGGCCTTCGATGTAGCACAGCCAAAGCCTTCCTACGTCCGGCATCCAAACGGGAAAATCTTCACATAAGTGTTCATTCGATGGTAGAAAAGGTATTGATAGACGGACAACAAATTGCTTACGGGGTAAAATTTAATAAACAAGGAAAAGAAAAGATCGTCAAAGCTAGTAGGGAAGTAATAATTTCCGCCGGAGCGATCCAATCGCCACAGCTATTGATGTTATCAGGAATAGGAGACGCTGACCATTTAACGGAACTTGGCATTTATCCGATAGCAAATCTTCCAGGAGTTGGAAGAAATCTACAGGATCACGTCGCAATGGGAGGACATTCGTTTCTATTTGACAACCCTTACAAGAACGGTACAGATTATTGTTTTAATTTAAACACTGTGGTATCTTTAGGGAGTTTGATTGACTTCAGCGTAAATAAGAATGGCCCATTGTACAGTATGATGGAGGCTGAGGCTATGGCGTTTGTGAACACGAAGTATCAGGACCCGACTGAAGACTACCCAGACGTGCAGCTGTTCATAGCACCGACGGCGGACAATATGGATGGAGGGTTATTCGGCAAACGAGCAAACGGTTTGAATGACGACACTTATGCAGAGCTTTACGAAGAAATTCTCTACGATTCGTCATTTTCCGTCGTCCCTCTATTACTGCGACCAAAAAGTCGCGGATACTTAAAGCTGAGAGATACGAACCCCTACTCGCCGCCATTGATCTATCCTAACTACTACACCGACCCACAAGACATCAAAATAATGGTAAGTAATAGCGATCGATTAACGTAAGCAAACCTTGAAAAATGTTGTCAAAACAAACATTATCTTTAAATAGCCCGATAAACTTAAATTGCGACAAATTACAATCGAAAACAAGCAGTTAACTTTTAACAGTAGATAAGTTTTTTTGTTGATATAAAGGCGTTATCGAAAGTAAAAATTAAGATAATTGCTGTAAGGTCACGGAAGTGAAGAGGTCAAACTCAAATAATGTAAAATGTAGGGTTGTAGGTAAATAGGTAACCACGTAATTAAGTCATACTCCTTAACTAACCTACTTGCAGAGAAAAAGTTGTATGACTCAAGAGAAACGCATGTTTGTTTTCTCTCAACTTTGGCCACAGTTTCCTTATACAACTTAAAAAAAATAATGAATAGAACTACGTGCTGATACTAATACATTTTAACCCTGTCAACCTGATATTCAAAAAATCTAGAATTTACTTCTCGTAATTTAAGTTATTCCTATATTCCAGATCGAAGGAGCTCGGATAGCACAGCAGCTGTCGGAGCAGCCAGCTCTCCGCGAGTTGAACGCGCGACCCAACCCGCGGCGCAACCCTGGCTGTGCAGAACACGAGCTCATGTCTGACGAGCACCTGGAGTGCCAGGCGCGCCACCACACTCTCACCATTTACCATCCAGTGGGGACCTGCGCTATGGGCCCAGCTGAGAATCCCGCCGCTGTGGTTGATCCGAGATTGAAGGTATGTTTACCCAAATCTGGGTTTAATGGTAAAAAGAAAAATTAAAGTTTTGAACTACGATTGAACACAGTTTGCAAAGATAACTCCAATCGAACGAAATAGAAATAGCCAAAATCAGGGAAAACACCAATTAATATATTTTCCAAAGCAACTTCCCACATTCAGTAGTACTGCCTACTTAAAAAAAAACTGGTACCAATATTTTCAGGTATACGGAATAAGCAACCTCCGTGTGGTCGACGGCAGCATAATGCCGACCATCGTGAGCGGCAACACGAACGCGCCCATCATCATGATCGCCGAGAAAGCCGCTGACATGATCAAAGAAGACTGGTATAACAATCCCAGTGACGTCACATGCCCACCACTGTACCGGGAAAACAAACCCACGACAGGCAAGGAACCGAAAGATACGGAACCGACGAAAATCTCGCTGAACAATCCACCAAACTTGTTCCACGAAACATGCAATCTATTTCCCCACTTAGACATCAAAGGTACATTACCAGCAAACCCAGGAAAAAAACCAGAAGAAACTCCAGAAAGAGGTCCACTTTCTGACAAAACCGGCAATAAATCAACTGAAATCCCCTATGTATTAAAACCCAGTACTAATGTGCAATCTAACACTAAAAAATACCATCAAAAACCCAGACATCCCTTTTTTTACAATCACCGAAATAACATATTACGTCAACTTATCCACAATTCGATACGCATCCAAAATCAAGACCGAAACGACGTGAGATGCAGAAACAGAAAATTAAATCCTAGAATTTCATTAATTGATCCTTCTTTATTATTGCCAAGGCCTCCACAAACTGATTATCCTATGCAGCGATGGCCGTATCAGTACTACAATGATGTACAGCAGTTTCGACACCCCCCTATACACCCTTATTATGAAATTTTTGAAGCAATGACCCCCAGAGGCAAGACTTGTAAGATTTTGCTCCATCACGAAGACAATGGGTATACATATGATGTACTCTTATAACGAAAATGTGGAGAGAATAGTTTTAATATCAATTTAAGGATACAATATTTTTATAGCAATCTATCATTCGTTTTTTGTTGTAAGTTTAAGACATGATAGTAAATGATGAGTGTTACGTAACATTTGAATTATATTTACGAAAATGATAAAAATAAATTGTTTAAAATAAATGTGTGTATTAATGTTATTTATAGATATAAAGAAATAGTAGCAATTTACTTTTATTTTGCATTTTAATTATTTTTTTTAAGGGCATTAATACATTAACAACGCGTATAACTAATTAAAAGTAATAACTTTTATTAGTACATTATTATTAGTACGTTTTATAGTTTCTAGAAACATTTTCATAAAGAAAAAAGATATTCACAACCATCGCTATTCGATCGGCTGAAGCCAGCGAGCCCGCGCGCAACAAATCGACGACTACGAGCACATAAAATCGGGATAAAATCCTATGTGTTAATCTAGGTTAAAAACTATATGTAAACCAAGTTTCGTCGGAATCCGTTTAGCCTGAAAGAGTAACAAACATCCATAATTTTTTTTTTACCTTTAAAATATTAGTAGGATAGATCAGATACAATGCCCTTGAACCGCAGGCGAAAATAATGTAAAGAAAAAAACAACAATGTCCAGAGCCGCAGACATTAAAATTGATTTTTTATTTGTTACATAAAAGAAATCATGAAATTTGAAAGTGTGGACCAGGGGAGCGATAGCAATAATAATTTGTTTGAACATACGCTATCAATACATAATAAACGATGTGTTCAAATTATGTAAATCGGTCTTAATTTGGCCAAAGGTTATCTGTTGACAACTATAATTTCCTCTAAAGAGATGGGCACACTGAAGTAAAATTAAATAAAATTTGGTTTTATTATTTTTCTCTTTTTTATTTTGATATCAGACTTACATGGTTTTTTAAAAGAGCGCGTTGGTAAGCTGCAACTGCGCAAGTCGATCGAGCACAGTTTAAGCTACGCTTGATAAGGACGGTCCGCAGATGGGTGACCATCTTTCTCGTAACGAGTTTCTCCGTGTTTCGGACGGCACGTTAAACGTTACGACTTTGGCAGTAGCATGAGTGACGTGTAGTCAGAAGCTAGAAAGTCTGACAACCAGTTTTACTAAGGGATACCGTGTTGCTCAGGTAACTGGGTTTAGAAGGTCAGATAGGCATTCACTCCTTATCAAACACTGGTTTTAAGCTGCATCCGATTAGAATGGTAGCACCCCAGCATAGTCGGGTAAAGGTTTAGAATGATGAAAGGTATGTCTTACTTTAAGAGCACCTAAACAACTCGATTCTTTATGAAAATTGAAATATAACTTCCTTAGGAAATTTATTTTATTCATACAATAAATGACCGATATTACCGACCGAATGGCCGTAATATAATGACATCATAGAATCAAACATTGTTAGTGAATACTAGACATGGTTTTATGGGGCCGTTAGTTACAAGTATCTTGCATATCAACACTTAAGTAAACATAACATATTGGTATAATGTATTAGCATAACACATGTATACGTAGTTAGCAAGTCCTCGTTTGATACCTACATTAGAAACATGCGACGACCATAATAAACTACACTGTACTACTCCTGGGCAGAGACCTCTAATGAACTCTTCAACGAGTTTCTATAGCACGGCAACTCGAACCTTCCCGAGCTCGTACTTTTCAGCTAACACTTCCAGAACCTTTTTTGTTTTTCGGCATGAAACCTCTCAATCCATGCCGTGACTATGAACAGCGAATTGGGGATATGTCGAATTTCCACCGACTAAAAACTCTTCGGGTCCCTTCTACTGTTTAAACCTCACGGGATCGCTCAAGCATGTCCTGCGCTACATCTCATCATCAGAAAATGTTATTTCTATGTAATTATAATGACTTCAATCAACTAAGCTAAATAAATATGTAGCTAAGTACCTACGTAATCAAAATATTAATTATTTTGATTTTTTCTTGATTCCTTTCTTTGGTCAAATTACGC
Source organism: Trichoplusia ni (assembly GCF_003590095.1). Taxonomy (NCBI): domain Eukaryota; kingdom Metazoa; phylum Arthropoda; class Insecta; order Lepidoptera; family Noctuidae; genus Trichoplusia; species Trichoplusia ni. Next base: position 5,895,803 of record NC_039495.1, on the reverse strand, counting down.
CTTATGACAAGTCAAAACTCGATAGGGTGGTGTTTTTTTATGGCGGAGCTCAAATCACACTATCCTAGCTCCAACATCAGATCAAATCTAAAATATTCACGTAACATACATAGGGATGTAAAATTTCAGGTTTGTTGAAAACCAGAAAAAGTGAGGCGCCAGAAAATTACAGGCATAACGGTTAATAAATAACGGTAACCAAGCTGTGTGACTAAAATCCCACCCTAATATATCGCGTAATTATATAAAAAAAAATATATCAAAACTATGTCTCGAGACCATATTTTCGATTGTTTACAAATTTGGCGATAATTACCACATTAAAAATCAAAAGGTTACAACTTATTAGCAATTAAGATATTAGGACAATTATATTGTTGCAGTTATCTTTGTTCTGACGCGATATATACCTACTTCAGTTAGTATTTATATCTGGGAAGAAACCTGGTTCGGCATAACATTGGCAGCTCTTCCCCAGCTGTCAGCTTTATTTGGTTTAGAAGGAGCTAAACTAAAGAGGTAAGCCATCTTTAAATTAAATAAAGTAATTAACAGTTATTTCATCATGCACTATAATACCTTTAAGTAATTTGATCTCATTTTCCATTGTGGTCGAAATAAGATATAATTAAGTATAAGTAGTAATTTCAAAGATATTTTTGGATCCGTTTATTAGTTGTCTTCCACGACCTGTCATATTCCTTCGAACGTTAACGTGGTTAAAAAACCTACATGTACAGACCTGACAATTCAAAGTCACGTCACATGTCGAAAACGAACATAAATACGTCTCTACATTCAAAGTTTCCCAAGCAAATTCAATGTAACATAATCTAGGCCTGCTGGATTTTTCTTCTCCAAATTGCGACCCTACAATGATTCACTACTTTGCAAAATATGATGTATTCCGATTGTAACAAGTCCCATATTTCCAGAGCAAGATGTCGTGGGCCTGTGACCCCGTGTTGACGTCGAACATCGTGAACAGCTACCAGACAGCTGGTCCGCTGTTCATGCAGTCACTGCAGACGTTTTTCGCGGCTCAGTGCGCTCTGGTCGGCGACCACATCTGGCCTGCTGACGCCACCCAGGCTGTGCTCGATGGTAAACTACTATTACTTTGATAACCATAATGAACGTTTAAGTTACTGCTCAGTTAAAACCTTCAAGGATTTATATAGTGTATGGACATATTGTTTGTTTTAATGCACTGCCGAATAACTTTAGTGGCGTTATAGTAAGAACAATATGGTGGAAAATAAACGATTATAAGTATATCATCATAAAGAATTGTTCCCTATACTAGTCTACTGTATCCATCCTTTTACCGAGCAATGTTACGAGTCTTACAAGTTTCAGCTGGATACAGTTTTTACATGCTCGCTGGCCACATATTACGAACACTTATACCTTACGCTACACTTACGAATATTGATACCTTACGTTTCTATTTCAGACCCCAACTACGACTTCGTCGTAGTAGGCGCTGGTTCAGCTGGTGCTACAGTTGCTAATAGGTTAAGTGAAGTACCAGAATGGAAAGTTCTGCTCGTAGAAGCTGGCGGCAACCCTACCCTGAATACCGAGGTACGATACTTAGAATTATAGCAACTCATACCAATAACTCAAACATAAAAGATATTGATATCGAATAACTGACCGAACGACGATAGATAAATAATGATTTTTGTAATTCCTTTCCAGATCCCCCATCTGTTCTACAACAACATGAAGAGTCCTCAAGATTGGGCCTACAAGACTCAACCTGACAACGCTGCCTGCAGGAGTTACACCGCCAAGGGTTGCGCCTGGCCGCGTGGTAAAGCTCTCGGTGGCAGCAGCAGCATCAACTTCATGTTCTACGTCCGAGGAAACAGGGCCGACTTCGATGAATGGGCAGCCGACGGCAACTACGGCTGGAGCTACGACGATGTCTTGCCTTACTTCAGGAAGAGCGAGAAATTCACTGGCATCTTCAACGAAGAGAACCAGAAGTACCACAACTACGAAGGCAACCTCAATGTAGATGTCGACAAGCAGTCCCATGACTTCGAGCACATGATTATTAACGCTGCGATCGAACTTGGATTAAAGAACTCTACGGACATCAACGGTGAGAGCCAGATGGGTGTCATGACCTCCCAGACCACAACAAAGAATGGACACAGATTCAGTACTGCTCGCGCTTTCTTGGCCCCTATCAAGGACAGGAAGAACTTCCATGTCATTAAGCACGCTCAAGGCACTAAGGTATTGTTTGTTCCCGGAACCAACAAAGTCAGCGGTGTGATGCTCCACAAGGACGGTAAAGACATCGTTGTCAATGTAAGGAAAGAGCTTATCCTGTCCTCTGGTGCCCTCAACTCGCCACAGATCCTGATGCTCTCAGGTATCGGACCCAAGAAGCACTTAGAAGACCTGAAAATTGAGGTTAAGGCTGACTTACCTGTTGGAGAGAACTTGCAAGACCACTTATTCGTTCCCACCTTCTACACCAAGCCTGGTGACAAGAACTACTACTCCATCTCTACCATTGCTCAGAACTTCGCTCAGTACATTATGGAAGGAACTGGCCCATTGATCAAGACCAGCCCCAACCGTGTGATCAGTTTCATCAACACCACTGACCCCAACTCATACGCCTCTGACATGCAGTTCCACTACTTCGTTCTGCCCCCTGGTGTATACAATGTTTTAGACATCTTCCAGAAGCACGGTCTTAACGACGAGGCCTATACCAAGTTCAAGCAGATGAACGAAGACAAATTCACTTTGGTCATCTTCAACACTCTGCTGAAACCCAAATCCGCTGGTAGGATCCTCTTGGCAAGCAAGAACCCGCTTGAAGCCCCATTGTTCTTCGCTGACTACTACAAGGACCCCGAAGACATGGCGACTGTAATCAGGGCCATGAAGCAACATTCTCTGAGGCTTGGAGACACCAAGGCGCTGAAGGAGGCTGGATTCAAACTGGACTGGCTCGACATTGACGCTTGCAAGAAGTTCGACAAGAGCAGCGACGAATACTTGGACTGCATTTCAAGGGAGCTGACTTTCTCTCTGTACCACCCGACCAGTACCGCTAAGATGGGTCCTGATGGTGACGAGACCGCGGTCGTCGACCCCGAGCTCAGGGTACGCAAGGTCCAGGGTCTGCGTGTCATTGACGCCAGTATCATGCCTTCAGTAGTGAGAGGCAACACCAACGCTCCTTCAATCATGATTGGAGAGAAGGGAGCCGACATGATCAAGAAACAATGGTTGAGCAACCACAAACTACACACCGAACTGTAAATTATGTAAATAAATAATGATTATAATTAATGCTATTTATTTAAATGGTTTTATTTGATATTTTCCGCTTGGATCCCTTTATTCGTTCCCATTCAAATTGTCCTGCTATAATAATATTTAAAGCACAAGCTGAGGTACTCTTGCACATACCGCTAGCGGGTTAATATCGCGTCCTATACAACCTATATTTATTTTACATATTTATCGCAATTCTTGATGTCATTCTTGATACATGTAAAAATGTTTTGTCACACCTGTATATTTTATACAGTCAATCGGACGTTTAATCCATTATTAGGCGATTATGTGAGAATAAAGTTTCAATAAAATAGATCCGTAATATTAAAATTGATAGATTCGTATCGTTTTAATCAGCCAAACTCCTCAACATAGGACCAACATTGTCTTAAGTTTTATCCCGAAAACAAGTGCTCAATATAAAATGATTAATTGAAGACAGAATTTGTTCATGGAATCGTATTTTCTATATTGATATAATATTTTACAATCAATTTATTAATATTAGTAGTACATTGATTGAATACCTGTGCCTATGAATCATATCTTGTGTACCGTATAATGCTGCCTGCAATAGTAATGAATTACTATAATTAAATTAATTATTGTGAAGAGCAGTCTCTTTACTGATCTATTACATTAATTTATCAATGCAAGGTTAGTCAGATTAGATAAAACAATATGTGTACGATAGAAAATATTACTTTTATTAAACTGTGCGTTTTTCATGCTTGGATAGCCGAGTGGTTGAGGTCTCCACGCCAAACCCGCAAAGCGTAACGTGTCGCGGTTTCGACCCCGCGTAGGACAAGCATTTGTAAGATTTAAGACTGGTTGTCTGATTCTGGGTTTCTTTGTAAATATGACTTGAATGTTTGTGAACCCGACCGCTACACAAGTATTCATTCCCGGCGACAAAATGACACACAGTATGTTATTTTTTTGTAATACGTGTTCAAACTAATAAATGCTTTAATTAAAAAAAAAACTTTAATGCGACATTCGCTTTTAAAAGGAACAATTGAAATAATACTAAAGACTGAATCCAAGCTTAGACTACTTATTTCAAAAGACAAAACAATTTATAAAAGTGTTTAAAAACTCATCTCATTGCTGGAGAAATAAGAAAAAAGCTAAAAATAACTCTCCTTTTTTAGGAATTAATATCATTTCGATATTTTAATGTCGCTCCCCGTCCATAAGTCGGCTATAGTTTGTAGCTTCATTAACGAGTAATTTATAAGTAATAATTATAAGTCAAATATATGCGTAAAGTAGAGTTCAACGGCCTCTGCCAATCACAACAATTTATAGACATGCTTAGCATAAAGAAACTCTGTGCATTCAAAACATTGCAGTTATTTGTATGCAACTAACATGATATATCGTGGGCCTTTATATATTGCGCCAAGAAAACTTAGTAAAATATATTATGTACTTCATGAGTTCGGCGCCTGCCGCTGCCTCCCTGTGGAAACAAGACAGCGCATTACACGGTGTAGAGCGACGTCTCTCTTCCACGCAATGATTTTATTTTAAAAGTATCTCTTGGTAGGCTTTCGGTATTTTTTTGATATCCAATAGGTACACTATTTCGCCGTTTTGTTCAATATAAGGCATTTTTTTAAGCGGTAAATCAATGGAGGTGTTTTTTGGAAATAATTTAAATATGTCAAATAATTGACTATATTTCGTTGTATGCATGATATGCAGGTTCGATCAAAACGCAGGCAAAGCACTAATGTAACTGTTTCAAAAATTATTCTAAGACACCAAACATCGTGAGAAAACCTAGGTTCTCCAAATATTGAAATCTGAAATCGCAAATTCATTGTGAGCTGGCGTGGTGATAAAACTTCCCTATATGGGAAGACGGTTCCTAGCTGAGAGACGTAAATAGGCTGGTATTTAATAAGTCACAATTGAGTGGTAGTTCAGGTGCGTGTAAGACTGTATGATAACGGAAAACACAATGAAACATTTCTTTGAGTGCCTGCCTCTAATCACATAGCTATAACCTATAACACGCACTTTACCACAACTTCGTGGAAACCTAAGGCGTATATCGCAAAAAAGAATCTTAAAACTATTCGTTTTAGTATCCTTTGCTGTAATTAACCATGCAAAAAAATGCAATTTTCATGAAAAGGCCGATGGAAAATTCCAACGCAGGGGGGGTCTGGAATCATGTCCAGAACCCCTGGACCACGGGATCGGTAAACGCCTTCCACCCTGTATACTGATATTCCGCCAGAGCGACGAAATATCAACGGTTCCTTAAAACTATTGAGAATGTTTATCGTTGCTGTAATCATTTCATATATCAATACATACTAAAGGGCGTGTTGAAAATACTATTTATTGTGTTGTATATTCCTACAGTACATAATAACAGATAAGAAAATATCGGTAAGATCTACAAATCTACATTATTTATCTGTATTTGTCGTGAACGAGACCTGCGTTTCGCATGTTATGTCAGTCGCGTACCGGCGCGCGAAACATTCACACAGCCATATAGTGGTTAAAATAATAATAATATTGTTTTATTTATAATAACTTTAATTAATAAACAGTTGACGTAAAGCGGTAAGTCTGAATTTTTGTTTATTGTATGTTAATTTATAAATTGAATTATATTTTAGTAATTATATTTGTGATTGTAATTATTTAGCATCGAATTGATTTTAATTATTGATCTTGATTATAAATAGTATTGATTATGATTATTATGTTTGATTGTTTATAAGTAAAGTGACATATTTATATGACCTACTTTTGCACAACATATTTTATTTCTTGTTATGAATCATCGAACTTTCTCTGATCTCGAACGGAGATCGTTGACTGCTTTTTAGTCGCTTTTCGTTTTGTTTTTAAACCAGGACGAAAAAAGATGTGTGTTGGAAATTTGACGTGTCTGTTTCTAGCATCATAGCTCCCGAACGCAATTTAATCTGTTTTGTATGTTAGATGTGCAAGTGTTCTTAGACACGTTTGTTGTTAATCGGTCGAGCCAATTAAATGATGTGGACGCGAAAGTTTTTACTGACGAGGGTTTCTAAAATTGTTTACTTTATCTTGATAAGAACGCAATTTATCAAGTGAACTTACCTATGAATGATGCTATTTAAATACATTTTTAAAACGACCCCCTCATGAAGGAATTCAATCCTACCGCGACAGAAGCGCGGCAAGTTTCACAAACATTCAAGTCAGACTCAGGACAAGCATTTGGAGATCACACAAAAGCTAGTCCTACGCGAGGATTGAACCCGCGGTTCGTGCTCAGTGAGTTTGGCGTGGTAACCTCAACCACTGGGCTATTCGTGCAGTTAATAAACAACATCATGGCGCCCACCGTTAGCAGCTTACAGAACTAGATTATTTGATTTGGTTATGTATACGCATCATTATTACTTTGTTTTCTTTTTGCAAACAGTCATAAATATAATTTTAATTCATCTTTAGAGTTTCATTGTTTGGCTATAATATACAATATCAAGATCAGTAAAGCGATATTATTAAAATTCTGCAAAATATAAATACATTTTAGTTATATTTTTAAACTGACATGTGAGTAACAAGGATCTTTTTTTTTGTGAATGGGTGAAAATAAGTGATAATTTAAATAAATAATATTTTATTTATGTAAATATCATTGATTTATTGTAATTTAAAAACGGTTTTGTAATAATTTATTTCCCTAATTGTTTTCGTATTCTTTTCTGTCAGTTGTAAGATAAGAATGTTTGTAAATCTTTTTTAATTGAAAACAATTCTTTTATTATATATTTTTAAGGTTCCTTACCTAAAGGGTAAAATCTGCATCTTATAACTAATGCTCTGATATTTGTTTAACTATCTATCCGCCTGTCATCAAGATTTATCTCATGAACTGTGATAAACAGTTGAAATTTTCATATACGATGCATTACTGTTGCTGCTATAATCTATACTAATATATAAAGCTGAAGAGTTTGTTTGTTTGAACGCGCTAATCTCAGGAACTACTGGTCCAAATTGAATTTTTTTTTGTGTTGAATAGACCATTAATCGAGGAAGGATTTAGGCTATAAATCATCACGCTGCGACTAATAGGAGCGAAGATACAATGGGAAATGTGAAAAATAACTAATAACGCTTAATAAAAAATCTAGGTTAAGCAACGCTTGGCACGGCCAAAAAATTGATAGGTTTATTTTTGTAAATTTATTTCTTTAATCAGTTCGTACGGAATACTCAGTGACGTGCCATATGTACTTGACCTGGTTTTTCCTTTAAATATCCTGTAAGTAGTTACTTCACATATAAATATTTTTGAGATTAGGTAACATAAGATTTGTTATTATAATTATTACATAACGTTTGTTTATATAGAATGAGTATTATCTGCCAAGGTTAGAGGTTTAACTTTGTTTTGTTTGATATCACAAATGTTAAATAATATACGATAATCAGGTCGTAGCTACGAGAACTTATTAAATACAAAGAAGCTATAAACCAGTTTTAAATGATGTAACGGTTTACTCACGCGTATTTATCGGGGGTGCTCGACTCGCGATCTCGAAACTCGCTCGCCCGCCGCGTTAGCTCATTATTAAGGACTCCGGTTGGGTATGAAACTAGTCGGGCACCCCCGATAAATACGCGTGAGTAATCCGTTACATCATTTAATAATGAATCAGTCTCACGATAGTTATTATAAAAATAGAGGGTAATACAAGTCACTTATATTATTTTTTTCGTTAAGTTATATCATAAGTTATCATCTACCTCCAAATTAGCGATACTATAATTATATTATACTAAAATATATTATATTAAATTATATTATACTAAAATGCGAATATTACAAGCTACATTTGAATTATTTAGGTGACACGAACAACAGTACTGTGGAATTTATATAGTCAGAAAAATTCTGCTATTTACCGAAAATAGTCGAAGATTCATACCGATGCATGAATCGAAATCGGATTAAATTTGATCAATATTCGTGCAAGCATATGGTCAAAACAAGTATTGGAAATTGATGCTATTGACAGCGAGTATCCCGCCTCGTACCGAATTTCCAATTTTTGTGTTGGCAAAATACTTAGAGGAGTACGAATATTGCTAAATTAATCCAATTTCCATTGTAAATACCAGAATTGGGGCCCTGGTTGCATCAAATAAATAAAATGTTGTATGTTTAATGCATCGTCAGCGGAGGCAGGCAGATTGATTGATTAGGTATTACTTTAACCCTATAGTAAAAACCACATCATCACCGGATTTTTGATAATGTATCCATACCATATATAGCTAGTTTCGCTCTTGCAGTCGCATCGCAAATAACTGGCCTTCGTAACCTCGGCCGCATAAATATAAAAATGCCCCGGCTTCGCACGGGTGGACATTTATTTTTTAACTCCCTAAAATGTATCTTTACCTTAATGCTTTACGGCAGTTTTTTCGACGACTTACTCGACAACTTTCACAACCACGATTTTCCGGTATAAAATATAGCCTATACGGATTCGGAAGAATCCCTCTAAGTAATGGTAAAAGAAGTTTTGAAATCGGTCCAGTAGTTTTTGAGCCTATTCAATACAAACATACAAAAATACAAAGGTTTCCTCTTTATAATATTAAGTATAAATATATTTACGTATAGGTACTCGCCAATTACCTTTCTAAAGAAGAAGCGAGTTTACTCAACTCTTTTTTTTGGTAGCCATATAGATAAAAATCTGCATGATTTTAAACGAAAACGTAATAATTTATAAAAATATTATCAATTTTAATTCATATTTGGTATTATGAATAAAGTCAAAAGATTATTATCAATCCATGATAGAATTGTTATCACTGATACGAGTCTATATTTTTGTAATTACTATATTTTCTTTGATTAATTTATTTTAACTGTTTTTCTTACGATAAATACCTACCTAATTTAGGTAAGATACAATAATGATACAATAATAAACTTTTTTCTGACAGAGATCATATAATTCACCATTCATTGAACTCGGTCGTTTCTAATGTCTAAATAATGATAATTATGTGCGTATTCCTGATTACAAGTCATTTTTAAAGAATTAGATGATAGCGGACCCAAAATTGTGAGAGAATTTTTATTACCTTAAATTACTTTTACTGTGTTATTCTTTGGCATACATTTATCCTTTTTCAACCGACTTTACGAAGGAGGTTGTCAATTGGTCGTCTCTATTTTTGTTACCTCAGAACTTCGGACTTTCTTAGATTAATTTTTATTTAACGTGAAATAACTGATATTTGGTCCCATAAAAAATTCTTCAAGGATTATTCTTCACTGAGTTTTTTTTGTAAAATATTATTGCTATTAATGTACCAAAATTCACCTTTTATGCGGTAGATTCATTTTTGATTCCAAAGAGTCCTGTCAATCAGTCCACGAAAATACTTATCTTCTATATGAAAGATTATCTATACTAATATATAAAGCTGAAGAGTTTGTTTGTTTGTTTGTTTGTTTGTTTGTTTGTTTGTTTGAACGCGCTAATCTCAGGAACTACTGGTCCAAATAGAAAAATTCTTTTTGTGTTGAATAGACCATTAATCGAGGAAGGCTTTAGGCTATAAACCATCACGCTGCGACTAATAGGAGCGAAGATACAATGGAAAATGTGCAAAAAACAGGACGGGTATAAATCATAACTTATATCTTCTTCTACCCACGGGAACGAAGTCGCGGGCAACAGCTAGTACTAATATATAAAGCTGAAGAGTTTGTTTGTTTGTTTGTTTGAACGCGCTAATCTCAGGAACTACTGGTTCAAATTGAAAAAATATTTTTGTGTTGAATAGACCATTCATCGAGAGAGGTTTTAGGCTATATCATATAGTTTTAGGCTATACATCTATATCATCACGCTGCGACCAATAGGAGCGAAGAAAAAGTCATAACTTATATCTTCTAACCACGCAGACGAAGTCGCGGGCAACAGCTAGTGAACAGATAAACTGCTTCTTACAATTCGGGTAATTTACTTTTCTTTTGCTCATCAATAGATTTAACTTTAAAGTAAGGTCTTTGTCTGCAGAGCGAAATGTCGTGGGCGTGCGACCCAGCGCTGACCGCCAACATAGTGAACAGCTATGGCGCTGCTGGCACTCTCTTCACACAGACCCTGACCAGCTTCCTAGCTGCACAGTGCGCCGTCGTCGGAGACCACCTGTGGCCGGATGACGCCATTGACGCCGTATTAAAAGGTAGGTACCGATACCGGTAGATACCAATTAATACAGACCTCTAGGAAGACCGTCATCTCTTAATATTAAATGATGCAAGTTTACTCACGTGTATTTATCGGTATTGCCCGACTAATCTCGGACCCAATCGGAGTCCTTAATCATGAGCTGACGTGGTGGGGTTTGCTTCGTAAAATGTTACATCATTTAATAATTTATCATTCTTACGGTAGCAACTATAAATTAAAAAAAATATGCCAATCATCATCCGGATCATGAGATACTGAGCCATAGTAAGGTTGCGTTTTTATCCTTTGGGTAGGGAACCCTTACAAATGTTCTGAACAAAGATGTTAATTTTACTTATTATGTCATATCGCAGTTTTTATTTTCATATTATAAGATTTAAAAGATGTACATATAATGTATTGTGAGGATTCTTGTAAATACACATTTTTTCCAATTGACCAAAGATTATCATAAATCAGATTTATGAGTATTTTTTCCATGCGGATTTTTATTATGAAAAATCAGTGTGTATAAATTCAGATAATTGTTTGTGTATTGTATAATTAAAAAGATAAATCTCGGGTGGGCGACCTCTTGTATAATAACTTTATCCTTATTGTCATATCCAGTTTCCTCGAGGTAAATGCAATAAGGAATATAGGTACTACCATCGAGAAGGTTGGTTTGCGAGTGATCTTTTATCAGAGGATTGGAGAAGGCAACTGCCAACGGGTTAAAAAGGAGAAAATATACAATTTGTGGCATTTTGATTTTTGTATTTACGGGGTGAAGCTAATGTCTTCGATAGATGCTTAGGGGAACGCCTTGGGTTTAATAAAAACACCCCTGCCATTGCCGGGGCCGCAGAGACGCTTGCGCATGCTTGGTTAGGTGAAGAAGTCACAATTTATATAAGTGGCTGAGGGTATATTATGAACCGAAAATTACTGCACTCCAAGTTGGGCAAGTGCGAGCTAAACAAATGTTATGAGTGCAAAATTATGTGAGTGTATGTTTACAACCTCGTCACGCAAAAACGGGAAGACCGATTTTGACGAAATTGGTGTGGAAGTAGCTAACACCTTCGTTTTACTTTTTAAAGAAGCGGAATGATTCTGCAGTTATAAGCACAATTCAAACCAACAGTTAGCTTTGCATAAATAAATAAAAACAAATACCACTTATAATGAGCTGAATCAGAATGAGCGTTCACTTTTTCCAATCTTTATATATTTGCTCATTTAAAAAGAAAAACACAGGATAATCAAGTCATAAAAAAACACAAAACAAACAAACATTTAAGCTAGTCATAAAAACCTAACATAAAAAATAGTACGCTTTCATGCACGATTACAACTAGGGGTAATTTTCCCTGAAAGGTAAAAGAGGCATATAGACAGAAGGCTAGGGAATGGATATAGAAAAGAATTGGATTAAAAAAATACCATTCACCCGTGGGTCTGCTTGCCTGGATGTCTGTTAACGCTGTTTTAGCACTTTTAGCGTGAAAGAGTAACAGACATGCATACATCCTCATAAAATTTCGCGTTTATGATACAGTAGACTCATATTATACTGCCTGTCGTATATCGTCCAAAATGATAAAACAGTCGTATCAAACTACCACTTAATCGATTGAGATAAATCTATCATCTAAAAAGCCTAAAACATACGTACTGATTACCTAATTTATAGATTATATCGAAATCACACTGAAAAGTAAATAGGTACAATACAATGATATGAATTTAATACAATTACGTTATGAGAAGGAAATTTCCGTTCGTTTCATTGTATTGTGAAAACATCACGTTGTTATTGTCAGTACTATCAGGCTTAATTATCTTTTCTAAATCGCATCACGCATTTTACAGGCTGTAGATTTTCGGATTCCTTCTCATAACAATATATGTAGAAAGACCGAACATTTACTACAACTCTGCTTACATGTGGGTTGGTGATTCCAAATTTCATTTCGGTATCCAGTTTTCTTTTGGACTTTTTTTGAAATTTCGAAAGAAATAACTTAAGAAAAATCGCATTTGTTCATGCTCAGGATTTGAACTTACATGCAAATCCGTCCATTGAACTGCAAGGCCACATTTCCATTTCACGCAATTTATTTGCATTATACATAAGCCAAATAAGATACACATCAAACCACATTTGTGATTTAAAATTAGTCATAGCCTCACTTAACCGCGAGATCAACGTCCGTTACAAAAGTCAGTTAATATGCGGATACCGTTGGCCTGAGCTGCCGTGACTGGTATAATACGAGAAAAAGTTTCATCTGAATGGACTGGTCGTATAAAGTTTTTATTAAGAATCAAAACAAAAAGAGATTTTATACGTAACGTAAACGAAAGTGATGAATTTGCTTGACGAAGGTTGTTTTACTTATGCATTTGATAAATCTGGCAATAGAGCACTTGTATTTACAAATTTTTGTATACTTAAGGAGGAGGCTGCTAATTAAGACGTAAACATATATCCCACCAAAAACATTAAATGTAAAAAAATGCCAAGTCTCTCGATGCAGTCTTTCCATCGTAAAAAGTTTTGAGATCTCATAGAAGCCAAGTCCTATTCAAAATATTTTGTAGTTATAAATCAACATTTAGTAATTGTATCAATAGTTTTCTTTATATTATAATTATAGTGACTTGGCAATGAGCACAAGAAGAAACAAATAAAACGGCATATTTGTAGGAGTTGAAAGTTACACACACCGCATGCGTAAACATTAATATCACAAAATTAATTTTCTTTTGGTTTATCCGTGTCGTCCCAACCGAATTTCGGCAACGGCAGTCAGTCTTAGTGTACTCTCGATTCATTTACTTTCATAAAGCGATGGCCCGTAAGGTATTCTTAATTATTGTATTGGAGCATGTAGTCGGTAGTGACCATCATGATTCACACATAACAAATAATCTGATCACTGGTCTCGTCAGTAACATTTGCACATAATTCCAGGCATCAAGCAGCTTTTAATTTGTGCTCATTGCCAAGTCACTATAATTATAATATAAAGAAAACTATTGATACAATTACTAAATGTTGATTTATAACTACAAAATATTTTGAATAGGACTTGGCTTCTATGAGATCTCAAAACTTTTTACGATGGAAAGACTGCATCGAGAGACTTGGCATTTTTTTACATTTAATGTTTTTGGTGGGATCTCATTTATTTTTTGTAAGTGTATTTCTTTCTTTTTTTTTAGGTGTCATAATTTCTAGGACTTCAGCTACTGCTTTGCTTAGAACCCATTCTCTATCTCTATCTCTTTTGTTTCTTCTCTGAGACTTCGTTACTTCTAATGTAAACAAGCTTAAACTTATATATATATGCATATATATATCTACTAACTTACAAACTATAGCTAAACTAAACTAAATAACACGTAAAGTTCTCCGAATATCAATTATCACTACAATATTTTTTAGTTTCGAAATGGTTTTTCATAGACAGGTGGCGCTATCAAATGAAAATTATCGAATTATTCTGAAGTACTACTTAGACTGCGCTTTGTAACGAAACCATAGCGCGATTCAGACACGTACAACGCCATCTATCGAGCGCGCATACAATATTTATCGCAATACAATGGAGTTTTAGCTTTATTAATTTAATGAATTATGAATTTTATGTATTAATTTGTATTAATGATAGTCTGTGTATTACATTTATATTATTCTTTTCTATTCTATGTATGTATTCATCCAATTGAATAGGTACTTAAACAACGAACAAAGTTAACAATGCAGTCAAAATCCATACATAATGTTCTTGCCAAACCGCAAATATAAAATTGTTTTCTATGGCATATTATTTTTTAATGTTTTTATAATTTTTCCTTTATATGTGGCTAAGGACCTATCTTGGTGCAAAATTTGAAGTTTCTAAGTCTGCTAGAAGTACCTTAGATTTTTGATGATCTGTCAGTGAGTCAGTGAGTCAGTGAGTCAGTGAGTGACAAAATGGTGTAACTTTGATCGACCGTAACTCCTAAACCATTAATTCAATTGGCATGTAATTTCGAACTTAAGCTTGTTCTAATGCCTACTATTATTCCCCGAAAAGCTAAACTCCTAGCTTTGTCCACGTCGAAGATACAGGGGGGGCGAAACAGCCGCGAATCGCTTCGAGAAAAGATGGTACGGCCGTGCCCGTTTTGCTCGAGACTTGGCAGGGGCACTGCCGTGCCCTCAGATTATCCTGATGCGACACTTGTCACGCACGTTTTTGTGGTAAAATCGAAGAATTCTAATCACCTGTTTCACTTTTATGTTGCTGTCAAAGTTACAAACGACACAATATTAATACTTTCCCATTTTTAAATTCCAGATCCGAATTATGACTTCATAGTGGTGGGTGCGGGATCAGCGGGTTCCGTGGTAGCAAACCGGCTGAGCGAGGTGCCAGACTGGAAGGTGCTGCTCATTGAGGCCGGAGGAAACCCTCAGCTAAGCACAGTAGTAAGTTGTATTAAGAGCTTACTAGTCTTATAAAAAATGGGATTATAGCAAAGCTTGTAGAAAGTACTATGCTGTTTGCGATAGAAAGTAAAAGAGATAGGAAAATGGAGAAATCTACACTTAACAGCCAGTAATTTTGATTTTGATGATGATGGCAATTGCTAATGTCCGAAGTTTTTCAGAAAGAATTCAGAATTCAGAATTAAATTAACACTTGGATCAAAATTTTACATACCGCTAAGCGCTTAATCGAAATCAACGCTCGGAAAGAAAGAGAAATCCTAAGCTCCATGAAATATATAAAGTATTTTTCTAATGTTTCAGATGCCGCAAGTGTTCTACAATAGCATGAAAACTGATTTGGATTGGGGATACAAAACCCAACCTCAAAATAGTTGTCGAAGTTATAAAAACAAAGCGTGTGCCTGGCCTCGGGGGAAGGTGCTGGGCGGCTGTGGCAGTATCAATGCCATGTTCTACGTTAGAGGAAATAGGCTAGACTACGACACATGGGCAGCTGACGGTAACTACGGCTGGAGCTACGATGACGTCTTACCATACTTCATCAAGAGTGAGAAATATAATGGGCAGATAAATGAGGAAACGAAAAAATATCATGGTAAGGATGGGTACCTGAATATTGAAGACTCAAAAGACTACGATTTCATTGAACGTTTGATCGTTGAAGCTGCCGTCGAACTAGGAATGAAAAACTCAACTGATATCAATGGTGATAGTCAAATGGGTATCATACTGGCTCAGTCAAATGTTAAAGGTAATGTAAGACATGGGCCAGCTAGAGCTTTTCTGAGCCCAGTTAAAGATAGAAAGAATTTACATGTCCTAAAAAATTCTCATGTTACAAAAATATTATTTATTCCTGGCACGAATAAGGTCAGTGGTGTTAAAGTTCACAAAAATGGAAAGGAAATAATAGTAAACGCGAGAAAGGAAGTTGTCGTTTCTGGTGGTGCAATCAACTCACCACAAATTCTCATGTTATCAGGCATCGGTCCTAGAAAACATCTCGAAGAAATGGACATAGAAGTTAAAGTTGACCTCCCTGTTGGTGAAAACCTACAAGATCATGTATTTGCACCTACGTTTTACACGGTGCCAGGCGACACATCTTTAGCCTCCCTTGAAAACATAGTTCGCGAGCTTGGAAATTATATGTTAGCGGGCACAGGAGCATTCAAAGATGTGCGTCCTCACAGAGTTATAAGTTTCGCTAATACAACCGACCCAACTTCGACTAGCCCAGATATTCAATTCCATTATCTCGTTTTGCCTCCCAAGAGTCGTAATATGCTTGATGTTTTTGAAAAACACGATTTAAATGAAGAAGTTTACAATAAATTTCATGAGTTAAACAGTGAAAAGATTGTAATACTAGTATTTAGCGTCGTATTACATCCAAAATCAAGTGGTACAATTCTGTTGAAAAACAAGAATCCTTTCGAACATCCTTTGATATACGCGAACTACTTCGAAGACCGAGAAGATATGGAAACCATTATCAGAGCTACGAAACAGCATTCACTTAAGTTGGGTGACACAAACGCGTTTAAAAAGATTGGTTTGCAATTAGAGTGGTTAGAAATCGACGCGTGTAAAGAGTTTGAGAAAGCTAGCGATGAACACTTGGAATGCATTGCTCGGGAACTTACATTTTCTCTGTATCACCCTACCAGTACCGTTAAGATGGGGCCGAAAAGCGACAAGGGAGCTGTCGTCGACCCTGAACTGAGAGTATACGGTGTTGAAGGGTTAAGAGTCGCGGATGCAAGCATCATGCCTTTCGTGGTGAGAGGGAACACCAACGTACCGACTATGATGATCGGTGAGAAGGCGGCGGACATGATAAAGAAGTTTTGGACAGACCGACACCAGGAGCTCTGAATGTGCTCTTAAATGAAGTACAATAAAAGTTTTGTAAAACTCTGCAGTCGATTGTGATATAAATAAAATAGTAGTTATATTAAATTAATCGTAATGATGTGTGTATATTTTTATAGCAATAAAACCTTTTTTGTCATAAGCACTTATCGAATATCATCTACATTGTTGTCCGTGTTGTGATGATCATGGTTTATGAGTATGATCATTTAGCTGACACCCGCTCCTCCCGTGAAAATGTCGGTAAGTGTCGCTGTCAAGCATAACGTTTTTTTTTTTTGTGTTATTCCAGGCTTTAATGAATTTCTGTGCAAAATTGTATCAAATCCATTCAGATTTTTTTTTATTGGACAGTAACAAATATTCATTACCTTGTGTATAAAATATTAATAGGATAAGTAGTTAATCAATATTGTCAATGTGCAATTAATAGTTTTATAATTTATATGACACTCAAAAAGTAAGATAATTGTAATCGTGACTATTATGAAGATTAGCCTCGACCATTAGCTCAAAGAACTGTAGTTTCTTTTATTAAAATTATTTCATCACCAAGGTTAGATAGACCATAATAATGATCTTTACCGATGTAATGATGTATTGTACATGAATTGGGTACAACTTATTATTGGGCAACGAAAAACGAGGTACGGAGGTCAAAGGTTGTGGTTACATTGAAATATTACAGCTGGCAATTTATAATAAGTATAAGTATTTTAATACAAGCCATGTGACATCTTCTGTGATTCAAAACCTAAGCAGACCAATATGTAATAGTAAAACGAGATTGATTCCGTTTTCACAAACCTAGCTTCTGTTACCTTAAGACTGGAATTCATGTAGGAGAGAAGAGTCACATAAGCTACTTCTATTACTGAACAATATTAGACAAAAGAGTTTTCAATACAAGTGTACTAAACGAGTTCTGATATGACACAAGAATTCATAATAGTATTATTAATCAGATCCTATCATAAAAGTATTAACCAACAGGGTGCACAGCTGATGATAAAGAAAAAACAAATATAAATCGATAAACTATTACCAGCAAATAATCAGATAAACTTATAAAAATGCATCATCATTATAAATGTACCTATATTTACTGTTACTAAGCATGAAACAAACATATACGATTAGCTTACCAATTAGGCTAACGATAACAACAGGTGGTGAAAATGTTATAATTTCTTGAGGAAATGAAGTTTTTTTTTAAATAATCCTCAATTTTAAACAACGCCATCTAGCCTCAAACTAAGCAAAGCTTGTATTATGATTACTAGACATCTGATAAACGTACGTATATTTCTAAATAAATTCATGCCAAAACTGCCTTTTACCTAAAACATACGTAACTGCATTCGATACGTGAAGTCTGAATATTTCAAACATTATATCAGAATGTCTTCACTTTAAAGGAGCATATTCTTGAAAAGTTTACTTATCATATAAAACGAAATTCAGTGGGAAAGCACGAACCTCTATATACGTTAGTTCCGTGCAATGGTCTCCACACGACATGAATAATTTGCTCTCCGGAGTATTGAAGCATTCGAATATCAAAGCAAATAATATTTTCTACATTATATTTATTCGTACATGCTTCTAAAAACAAACAATTCTAGAACGTAGCTCAATAATATCTTCAATGGATCCTGGTTAAAACCATAACAGGCACGCACTAGACTGGAATCGGCTATTTCTCAAATAACTTGAGGATTAGCATTGATCATCCAGTTTGACTTGCTGAAGGATGACAGATTCCAATATTTGAAATTGCATGTCACACGATCAATTTTATTCCCATTCTCTATAAATATAATATTCTGAACTTTTTCTGGTTAAAGCAAACGGTAGTTGATCACACATTGACAAACCATATAAGCATATTAGATACCAATTTGGTACGCTCGAACCAAATGGTAATTAGGTAAAGTAATTGTTGTTAGCATGAATAGCGCAGGTCGTGGCGCCTGACAGTGTGTCGAGGCAATTCACTTGCCCTCTCACTTACATATAGTATAGTATTCGTAGACCTGTATGTTCTGCTCCAAATCAGGAGCTACATGTCTTGTAAACGAACTATAAGACCTGCAAAAATATTCAGTAAAAATACAGTAATGATATTTGACCTCTTTATTCCGTGCTGGGATCAATCCCGCGTCACATGGCATATAGCAGTAGCTGTCATGGCGACTTACACTACTAGGCAGTCAGATAGTTTCATACATGTAGTTTCGTTCATAATTTATTTGTTTGTTTGTTCTCCGGGGCAAAGGTCATCTCCCAGAGGCATTCCATTAGCATCATTACGGATCTATTTTCTTAAAATATTCCACAGACCAAGAGCATTAGACTTCCTGTCACACCTTACACAAGGGTTCACCTTGAGCTCGCACACCGTCGATCATTGCAACACCACTCACTCGAGTGCATGTGAAATCTTAAGAAATGTTGCCATCTTTATTGAATCATTCATTTTTAATGTCGTTTACGTCATTCGCAAGTAACTATACAATGCGAAGATTAACGTCTCATTATTATTACTTGGGGATTTATGAAACTTTTAGGATGGGTAAATAAAAATTTCTAATAATAAAATTAGAATTCTTCAGATGTCGGATACGTAAAAAGCCTTGTAGCTGAAGAGTCTAAAGATTGCAGGACTTAAAAATAATGAATTTCCTAGTATATTTTGTCGAACTCACTTTAGGATTACGTTCTATGTTAGCATCTAGTTTATATTGACTTTGATATTCCATCAAATTTACATTTCAAAGGATCTTAAAATACGACCTCCTTTAATTCGAGGATACTAGTCCGTCTTCTCAATGGTAGAAAGCAGTTTAGTTCCACCCATTAAAAGTTTATGAAATTTTAGTTTCACCAAACGAAAATTATAGTTATGCAAAATTACGAGCAATTCATATGTTTCATAAGGTAACAATGTGTTGTTAACTTAGCCATTACGAAAATCAACGATGGTCAGGGCGAAGAAGTGTGTACCTACTGTTTGGTAAATTTACTTTGAAAAAGTTTCAAATGGGAGCCCTATTAAAAGTTTTATCTAGTATTTAAGTTAAGTTAATTTGTTAAGTTAAATTGAGGAGCTCGTGGCTAAGCCATAACCGCATAAGTGATACGATCACAGGTTAAGCTATGCTTGACGCGGTTGGTCTGTAGATGGGTGACCATCTTTGTCATAACGAGTTCCTCCGTGTTTCGGAAGGCACGTTAAATTGTGGGTCCCGGCTGTTATTCCTACATCTTTGACAGTCGTTACAGGTAGTCAGAAGCTTGAAAAAGTCTGACAGCCAGTCTAACCAAGGGGTATCGTGTTGCCCAGGTAACTGGGCTAAGGAGGTCAGATAGGCAGTCGCTCCTTGTAAAACACTGGTACTTAGCTGAAACCGGTTGGACTGGTAGCCGACCCCAACTTAGTTGGGAAAAGGCTAGGCCAATGATGATGAAGTTAAGTTAATTTAACAGAAACGAAGAGCAGAAAAAGTCAGGACAATGACAAGGGCACAATAAACAATTGTTTTATTTCCAAAATGTTTTAGGTAAGAAAGTAACATGGACAAGAGAAGATACCTAGATGTGGTTTCTACTCTTGTACATTTTCAACAAACAACAATCCTGAAAAAGTTCTAAGGCCATTATTTATCCCATATCTTCGTATTGATACGAAACCAAGTTATAAAAAGTTCTCCTGTACAAACAAGAGGTAGATGTTTATGTCAATAGTAGAAGTAGATCCTCACAAAGTAGATCTCTAAATACTATCCAAATATATTCGACGAAATCTAAGTAATTTTTGCTCCAATACACTAACTGATATTAAATTAATGTTGTAACACTACTCGGTCCGAAGTCTCACATCTGACGCCGGGCAAACACACACAGCACGTCACGTACGCCAACACTTGTTAGATTTGCAAGCGAATCTTTCGCCACACGCGTCTCTATTGCTTTAGTTACAACTTCATCCTTGAGAAGTTGGAAAACCCGGCGTGTTTTTGAGTATACGGACGGCAGAGTAGGTATTATAAGTGGTTATCTAGCCTCCTTTCTTCCTTTCTTGATATCTAATTATATTTGTACCGAATTTCTAATTAATTTGAATGAATTTTGCGGTAATCTTTCCTTGTCCATGTTTTATTTAGTGCATCTCTTAAATCATTCGGAGCTCTTCCGCGTCATTAGTGTAGTTTTACGTAAACATGATCGAAATGACATAATATTGTGCACTCACATATATTGATAATCCAAGTAATTTACGCCTTATTTGAAACTAGCTATTGCCCGCGACTTCGCCCGCGTGGTTAGAAGATATAAGTTAGGAATTTTTGAACGGAAGCCCTCGAAGTTGAATATTTTCCCCCGTTTTTGCCACATTTTCCATTGTATCTTCGCTCCTATTAGTCGCAGCGTGATGGTTTATAGCCTAAAGCCTTCCTCGGTAAATGGTCTATTCAACACAAAAAGATTTTTTCAATTTGGACCTGGATTTCCTGAGATTAGCGCGTTCAATCAAACAAACAAACTATTCAACTTTATATTTGTTTTTGTACATTGTTGGTACAGAGTACTTAAGTAATTAAGATAAATTATCGTGCTGAAAATTATGAAGCTATAATACCAGCTAATAAATCTAACGATACAGTTCAATTAAGGCGTTTATTGAAGCGATTAAGGTTACATAGGCTCAAGAGAGATTAGAAACCTAAGCACGTGTGTTTTTGGCTAACAATTAGAGTAATTAGTTCAATGACTGACCTTAAGGTAACAGCTACTTTCAAATCGAATACCTTGAGTAACAAATCCTGTTTTACAGCAATTACACGTGTTATATCAGCCAGCACATGATCGCATGTTTCCAACACATTAGGGACATGAAAAAGCTTGGCCTTAACAAATTCTTGTTGAATCAAACGATTAGATCTAAAATTGATTGGATTTTGGTGATGATATGTGCTATTAAATTACATGTATGCTAATAAGTGCCCGTTAATTCGATGTTATAATTATTCTAACGAGCTGTATTGATGAGGTTCGATAGCAAATCATTGCAGAAAAGAACGTACAAATTCTTTTAGTATTTTTATTGGAATTACAGGTTCCAGGAAGTTTTTTAGTCGGTCTAAGTTCGACATTCTGTCATTTCGTGTGAACAAAGTCCCTATAGGTGTAAAAATGCTTCTTGCCAATAACAATTTTCAAGTTAATCATAACGTTTCATGTGACACCAATAGAGAACGACATTATAATAGAGGTAGGCAATGTTCGAAGGTTGAATACAGCCATGATATGGACCCAACGAGGATTTCGTCACGACTATCGGGATTGCCCAACGGTTAAAATGTTAGAGATACAAATGAGCCACGTGATTAGGCAAAATTTATAGATGCTTTACCATGAAATAATTATTTTCTTAATCCAATGGTTAAGTCAAGGCCTAATGAATATGCCGCATCTTTCCTTTTCAAAGGGATTTGAGATCAGCGTATTCTTTGGATCTAAATAATTAAATCATTTGGATTTCAAGACAGTATTGTATAGTCATACGAGTATATACAGTCGTGACAAGAGCAAAACTCAAAGTGGACTTAGAACAACAAAAAAAACAGACTAGTTTAGTTAGCCACAAGTTACACCTTGAGCTAAATTCACAAAATGTTTCCCTTCCTACATTTTACAAAAAAAAACTTAACTTTATTTTACAACATCCTTAACACGATGTATCGTCCTAAATCATTAGCCTATTAACATTGACCGTTGTCGAGCAACCAGGCGGTTGTGCAAGCGGCGGGCGCAGGCGCGGCGCTGAGCTGCGCCCGCGCAGTTCGCCAGTGAATGGAAACCCACATGGTGTCGTGAACAGTGAGACCTCTCGTGACATAGTGCTGTGCTCGTTTTTTCAGGTATTGTTATAAGTTTTTTATTCTCAAAGCGTTGCGAATATTGGAGCGAAATCTAATTGTTTATTTGCGGAGAATTTTTTTCGTAAAAAGTGCGGAAGTTTTGCGGGATTCGTTTATTGTGTGAAGTTTTATAAAAAATCATAGATCATGATGATTTTGATGATCAGACCTGTAATTGAATTGCAAATGTAATCTGGTGTGAAAGAAGTGAAAAAAAAATTTTGTAGGTAAGATAGAAGCTTTATCAAATCATAAAGCTTTTTATAAACGTGCGTAAAATAGGTCATTTTTACCCTTTATAGTTCAGGAACTATCAGTTAGATTACAGAATATTACACACTATTGTAAATAAATAAAACAATAATATTCCGTATTGACAGAGCTAATACTAGATCTCGCGTGCCGACAGCTGATACGTCTGTAGTAACCGCTCGACATGGAGTGCACTCGATGGAGCTTTTGTGTGATGATAAGCTGCGGTGAAATAGACTATATCTATAGACGGTAGTAGAGCAGAAACAATCATACTTGATTGTAGTTTTTATTTTTCATTTTATTTTTAAGAATTTCAAAAACATTTTCGTTAATTTTCTACAAACATTCAATGCACACACACAAAGGAACGAAAACTCAAAATAGCATTTGTGGATCATATAAATGCTCTTTCTTTTTCTACGAGGGGTTAATAAAGTACGGAGAAATTCTGTGATATTATAATGTCTACTTAAGGTAGGTATACTATTTTAACACCTGAACATATGTAACATTGTGAAAAGCAAATAAATAAGGAGTATTGTATATTGGATCGAACCCGTGACGCTTTGATCTACGAAGTCCGCAAATGGATTTCATAGCGTTGAATTTTTGTTTTTTGTCCAGTTGCACCTAGTAGGTCTAAGACAGTTTTATCTAATTGAAATAGGGATTCTCATTACCAATACGTGAATCGACTTAATATTACCTAATTCGGAATAATCAATTTGTAGAACATATCTCTTAATAAATTAATAACAGGCTATCTAAAATTAAGACCCACTTAAAGATAATCAAAAGTATTTGGTAGTTGATTATCAATCTAGAATCTTGAAAGTCAGTGCATTGAAAGATTATTAACTATACATTAAAATAATACAAGTATTCTGACAGTTAGATTGGCGCAGTAACCGGTGTTACGTTAGTTAGACCTTGACTGACATAAATAGTGGTTAGGGCAACTAGAAATAGTTTCTAGCTATAAATATTACTGTATGGGCACTTTTATCACTACAATTTTTCTACACTCTTCATAAAAAAACGGTTCTGAGGGGCAATCAGTCATAGTAAGGGAGTATAAGTTGTTTTTATCAATGCGACTTATTCTTTACGTGGTTTTCAACATACATAGGTATTGTATCAAAGCATTCAGAAATATTTGTTTATAAGTAGAAATTCGACATTATTTTGTCTAAAAATCGAATCAATCCGTCATGGTCAGCTAGATTTCTAGGTTTAATCATATATCCTACTCTCAATATAATTACCCATAGAAACAAAGATGTTCAATAATAAACACTATGTATCTTTACTTAGAGTATCAACTGCATTTATTAGATACCAATACTTACACATCTGACCTACTTAGACTTGTATATTTTTACACAATGACAGAACCTCAATGTTGTGCATAATTCCATGAGATACAAAACTAGTGTCGTGTATACATGAGCAATTAAAACAATTATCGATAAGACATCACGCAACTAGCTCGCATCGAGAGCTTTGAATCGAGTCAAGGTCAATAGATTTATTATAAAATTAACTTTTATTTGTAAAATGTGTATTTGCCAATGTGTCTTCATTGCTTTGAATGCAAGTAAAATATAAGTTCGATTTGTTTTATCGATCGTAAGAAATTTAATTGGTGAGAAAAAGAAAGACTTATCCTTAGAAGAAGAAAATCACGTATTTTTTTCAGATTTTCTTAATAACGAATAATAGTTGTAATTAATTAATATTAAATACCGATGCTCGGAATCAATCTCGATAAATAGAATTTAAAATAATAATTCAAAGTAAATACGCTACTCCATGGAGTATCTTTCAGTCTAGCTACGGGGTATCGGTTGCCCAGGTGACTAGGTTGAGGAAGTCAGACAGGCAGTCGCTCCTTGTAAAACACTGGTACTTAGCTGCATCCGGTTAGACTGGAAGCCGACCCCAACATAGTTGGAAAAGGCTAGAACGATGAATTCTTTCTCTCAGTTTTTCCTCGTAAGAATTATATTTTTGATCCGCGCACCTAGCGTCATTTCATTCATAATTAACATTTTTCAGACGCTTTATTTAGGCATACTGAGAATAAAACCTTTTTGGACTTATTTGATAAGGTGACATTGTTCATACAATGGACATTACACAACAGTACCAAAGAATGCAATAATATCTAGAACCATAATTAAGGTAATTAATATTTTTAAGGAATTGCCTAATACTGGCGTAAAAAGGAAATATTTTTACAATAAGTCTTAATTAAGTAATTCGTTCCTAGAAACACGTTATGAGAACTTATTAAATGCATTGCTGTGCAATTTATTAGCT
This sequence comes from Trichoplusia ni, assembly GCF_003590095.1. Taxonomy (NCBI): domain Eukaryota; kingdom Metazoa; phylum Arthropoda; class Insecta; order Lepidoptera; family Noctuidae; genus Trichoplusia; species Trichoplusia ni. The sequence continues at coordinate 5,870,376 of NC_039495.1, read as the reverse complement.
ATCGATTAGCAATAATCGTTGCAACTTAGTAATGAACACTAATTTAGAAGTAATTATTATTCAGCAATGGTTGAAAATACTTCGCAGGGTATGCGAAATCAACCACATTTCTTAAAATGTTCGGAATTATTTCGAAAACTACTCATGCTTATATGTATTAAATTTATTGTTAAAATTTAATATAAGCAACATTGAAAATAATCAAAATTTTTAATTGTTTTGCTGTAATATAACGAATCCGTTTTTTCTAAATGGGAAGATGCATTTTCCCAGCCCTGCGACACGTTATAGGTTTGTACGCGGGCCCGCCCACTAAAAATCGAAAATAAAATCGGGATAAAAACTATCCTATGTTTTAACCCTGATTATAAACTATCTATATACCAAGTTTCGTCTAAATCCATTCAGTGGTTTTTGCGAAAACGAGGAACAAACATCCAAACATCCATACATACAAACGCGTTTGTTATATTAGTAGGATATATTGTTAATAATAATATAATAAATCTTCAGCCATACATTATAAGGTCGTTCGTTGCGTGTGTCGTTGATACGTCAGTGTGGTAACAGTTACTGGGTCGAACACAGGTTTACCAAATACAGCCTTGATAACGAAACATAGTCTGAGACGATATTAGAATACTGCTCACTCACTGCGGAGTCCGCTAGGCACGCATGTTGTAATACTGTTTGGTTTTTTAATTAATACATTTTGAATAGGATATGAATATGTATAATACGAAAATTATTAATTTATGAGGTCTGAAATAACTCATAAATTAATAATTTTCGTATTATTGCCTTATTCTTTTTTTTAAAACGACTCCCGCACTATGGATTTTAAGCCTAGTGTCGCGGGTGGTTTCACAAACATTCAAATCACATGCACAAAGACACCCAGAACAAACATTCGTGGATCCGATAAATTAGGTCTTAAGAAGATGTTTGAATTTAGGCATTTTTTGTGTGGATTAATATTTTTAAAGAGCATCATATTCCCTTTTATTGTAACATATTTCATAAAAACGTGACATTACCCAATAAATGGGCTATCTAAGACAGAAATATTTTTCTAATCGTACCAGTTCTTGTGATTAGTGTGTTCATTAAACAAACAAACAAACTTTTCATCTTTATAATATTATAAATTATAGATAAACAGGTTCATATTTGTAATGTACTACTTGATATTGAAATAGTAATAAAAATAGTTACGTTCTATAAAACGCCAATAAATCTACTTTTAGTTTTGACGCAATCTAATTTGCATAACCTAAATGAACTTAGCACTAAGTTATATATATATTTTTTTGACATTGAATTTAAATTAATTGAATAAAAATGTAATTGTTATAAATATTTCAAACCTATTTTTATATGACGAAACAAAACCGAGGTACCGTAAAACGAGGTGCATACTTCGAAAGCGAAATAGGAAACCTTCTTTTTTATGGTGTAATTTATACGTCATTATATCAGCTGATTGTAATATACACCGAATACTATGAAAGTTAAGTTCAATCGATATAAAGGCACGGATTTCATCAAAAAAATATCACACGTTTAAAACATTCTATGGTACACTTACAACATTTGTCAACCATCTTAAAAAAGGAGTTCAATCTGTGTGAGTTTTTTTTACTTCAAAACTTCAGAACAGACGATTCGGTTTTGTTAATTCTTTTTTTCAACATGAAATAGCTGTCATTATTCCCATACTATGTAATAAATTTTGGCTCCGTTGTGTTTTATTTGAAGAAGGTTGCATGCTTTTACTTTCAAAACTATAATCTAAGTCACATGTTTAAGATCCAAATTTTTAATCACACGTTTACCAGCTTCGAATTTCGACGAAACCTCAACATCCGACTTTCAACGGAAGAAAAAAGTTACCGAATGAAAATAACGAGTTTTTTACGATCAAGTGCGATTCTTACACAGTTAAATAATACTTAAACCGGTCCCCGAAATGCAATGCCAAAAATAAGATGCAAAGAAACTTGAACTCAATACTTTGGACTTAAGTTTTAATTTTGTTCCTGTGCGAACTTACATAATATTAAATTTGTCTCAAAGGTGAATAACTTCACTTATATCCAATTGTTAAATCATAATCAACGAGTGATGTAATAATGACATTAATGAGTTTTGCAAAACTCCAAATCAATGTAAATATACAAAAAAATCTGCATTCTAAACAAAAAAAAAATCGTATTGCACAACTGAACCGGACCACTTAAATAAAGCCAATAAATAAAAATTTAAAAGCTTAATACCATCAATTAAATAAAGATTAAGTGAGCTCTAATCTTAAAGTCTCTTATGAACTAGGTCTTATATTAAGAACGACTTTAGTCACAATATATTCTACAGGGTAAATCATTACAGAATTCGTATTACAATACGTTACATAAGATGACCTAAATACAGACGTGCACGTCAGCACGTCCGCACGTCTGCAAGTCTGCAGTTGCACTGACGGAGTGAGACGAGGAAAGAAAGCGTCGGTGCAAGAGCGCATGCGCACTGCAGCGGCCAGTGAAAGTTGAAGCAATCTGTGATCACTTGATCTCAAGAAGATCCATGCGTAAAATGTTCGTAAAAGGATTCTGTTGGTTAAATATTTGCGATTTAATATGAATATAATGAACAACTATAGATAGCTGAAGTAATTGAAATTTTGTCATAAAAGACGACTGTTATGACAAAAGTTTTAGTTGACATACCTTAAAATATACATATCAAAACAATTATAAAAATTAATAATTTGTTATTAACTCAATCATGAAATCGAATACCTAACCGTCTCAATTAATGTAGTAAACAATCTTGACGCTAGATCAATATGTTTTTAAGAACCATATTATAATTATTGTTATGTAAAACAGCCATCGAACCGTCTTGATAACTACAGTTATTCAACATCGATCGAGTTCTTCCGCCTACAATTGCAATATAACCTACATTTACAGCTAGAATAAAAGAAAAAAAACAAACATAACAATAGGCATAAAAGTGGATCGAGATAGCTAAATGACTGCACGGTTAGCCGACTGGTTGGGGTCACCACGCTAAATCCAATGTGCGCGATCGCGGGTGCGATCCCGGCGGACAAGCATTTGTGTGATCCACGAATGTTTGTGAAACACGCCGCGATACAAGGATGAAATGCCTGAGTGTGGGAGATAATTGTTAGATACAATCCATTCTTGACCAGAAATCTTCGATAAAGTGTAAAAAATGCACGTTTGAGCACTTATCTTAATGTTTACAAAATAATGTGTGAGCTTAGCAAAAAGTTTTGCCTAAGCTGCCGGAATTTATTTCCTTCCTGACTATAGCGAATGCATGAATGCAATGCAATTTAGTTTGCCAGCAATCCATTTCTTTTTGACACATTCCCACAATTGTTTCAACCATAAATACTGTAACTGTCTCAACAATAATAATCCTGCCAAGATACAACACGACTTCACAAAAATAACAACATTTAATAGTTGTCTTGCGGTTTGTTTGTGTTTAACCAAGTCTTCAAATCAAAACATTACATGAAGACATCACAATGTAAAACAAATTACTGTTGTAAATACTTTTTGAATATAAAAAAACAGTCAAGATTTTCTCATAGAAAGAATAGCCATTATTTTAATGTTCTACGCACAATGAGATTGGAAACGTGTGTTCTTAAATGCCCATAAACATAAAAATGACTACGTACTGGGGGGCTGGTCTAATGGTCACTGGCCCTGCAATACGGTATGGTCGTGGGTTCAATTCCCATTCCGGAAAAATAAACTTGTGTTATGTAAGATCATATTTTCTATGTTTGGGTGTAATTTTACAATATGTTTGTATTTAGAAATGCATAAGTACGTTTACCAATTACCTAGTGCTCATTACACAAGGTTTTTGCAAGATTTTGCTTAGTGTGAAAGTTGCGAAATATCATACTATAATTATTTGTTCAGTGATGATGAGGACTATTTAACAAACATAATTTACTTGCCTCAAACACACCAGATTAGAAATTTTAATACGGAAAGCATGTTATTCGTGGCAGACCTATTAATTGGACGACGCGGCGACGAGTCAAAAGATGTGGTCAAAGAATATTTTGCATTTTAGAATGCCGGCGCTAAGTTCCAACTTAAGAGCGTTGTGTAACTTGCATGTAGTTACCTTTATCTAAATTCTAGTGCATGCATGGACGTTGAACGCTCATCATACGTCCAAAGTCCCGCATATTTGTACTAACATGGGACCTAGTCTTCTAAACTTGTCAGTGCCAGGTCACACAAAGTTCAAAGGAAATACTTAAGTAGGTACTGGTGTTCGAACGTAAACTTTAGGTGTTTGGACCTTTGGTAGTGCAGAACACAACATACACGACACACACCTTCCAAGCATAGTTCAAACATTTCGTCTTTTTTTTTTTATTAATTCCTCAAGCGATGGAATGTTTTTTGGTGTATTTTGACTTGGTCTTCAATCTATTAGCAAAAAAAAGCCTGATGACTTCGGACTCGCATACCTTCTTATATCATCTCGAACTAAAGTCTGCTACTCCTGTAGGATCTGGTTCTCACAACCAACTACTCCGAATAGGCATTCAAAGTGAACCGTGGAAAGTGTTAAAGTCAATGCGATCGATGTGGCAACCATCAAGGCGGTAGGCATGGCCCGGTTCTCACATATTGGAAGTGTAGATTGACAACAACATAAGTAGGTAAATGAGAACTGAGATATTGATTAGTTTTTAAACTGATTCTGGAATAGGAAAAACTAAATGATCGTTAGAAATAAATCGCTTGAAAAAACACAAAAGTTCTTCTTCAACATAACCCACACAGGTTATTTAACAAACATTTCTTAATTGACATTTCCTAACGCAGCTTCTGTTCAACAGACAACACATATAGTAATAAAAAAATATTTACTCAGCGTCCAAACGAACGTAGAATCAATAAACAACTAATAGTCTACCATAACTCACCAATACAACACAAATACACGGTCAATTAAAAAAATACTTTAAATGTTTACTATTAAGATATTACGTTGTTGCCTTGCATAACACTAGAGTTACGTAAAGAAGACGGTTAGTGCGCATGCGTCAGTTGTCTCGGCCGCCATTGCAATGGCCAGGCATGGTCTCGATGGGTCACAATACCATTGTCTTGAGACACGTCTTGATGGAAGGACCGCTTGACGTTTTTGGCCCTATGACCTCCATTGACGAACGGGTTGCATGTTGTTAAGCAATGCTGGGGTTTTTGCTTGGTTATTTCGTTTTGTTGGACAGGATGTGTGTTCTGAGAAAGAGAGGTGAGGTTTCCGATGAGTAATACTTAGCTTTAACGTTTTCGTTGCAGCATCACACTATGAGTAAAAAGTATGTGAGTTTGCGACCCCTTCAGGCTCAATCGGCTAGATTTCGATGAATTTGGGCATACCCATCCCAAATTTTGCCTAGCTGACATCTTTAATTAAGTGGAATATACAGGCCAATGAAGTTAATAAATGATTAGATGCCACCTTAGGAGTTGAAATAACAACCTCTTTTCTTTCTACTATGACAATATTTTAAAATCTATCAACTTAAATATAAAGAACCACACTTCGAAGTTTAATTATATAGTATAGTGCATGAGTATACATATACATTTCGTTTCGAGCTTGTTTTTGAACTTTTACATTCGAGAGTTTAAAAAGTTGATCCAGTTCAGTTTCGTTCCGGTTTGCTCCCTTTTGGTCGGAGTAATAGAGCATATATATAACGTATTACATAAGCTTTTACTTTTAAAATTAATTCAAAATACCAATTAGGTACTTAAAGTAAAAATTACAAAGCCGTCGCTTTCTAGTCTTAAAGAAATATTGAGAGAGAGATCTGTCTTTCTTTTCCAATTTCGCACAAAAAATCCAATCCGTTCATACAGTTCTGTCAGAAAATTTCAATGGGTAGGCTATTTTTAGGGTCTTGCTTAAAACAAGCGGTCACCGCTAATAAGTAGCTGCTTATTCTGTAGATAGTATCAAGAAGGTACCTAGCGCTCATAATAATCTAAATTGCTTGATCTTATCCTTATAACACAGTGCGTATTGCAATATGGTTGCAAAAAAAATGTTTGAGGGAATAAAGCTCGTGTGACGTCACTAACCAGTACGCTTTTTGCTAGTAAATTATGTTACTAGCCCCCACATATTCCCATAGTTTCATTCTCATACATTTCATCATCTTAAGTGTTTTTAATTTTCCTAACTTTTTAATGATCAGATAAAATGAAATACACTTACTCAATATTTTTGGAAAACCTGTCTGGCGGACTCCTCACATATTTTAGGCAAATACTCTATTCATCCCTTATTGTTGCAGGGATATATAATGCTGTACTGAGCAACAATGGGTGTGGTATCTGTGGCTTCAGCGGCCGCCAAGTCGGCGCTCGCGATCGGTGGGCTCAGCAAGCTCACCTTCATCCCAGTCATGCTAGCAGCCATGGCTTACTTCAACTACGAAACACTCGATCCTGAACAGAGGCCCTTTAACCAGAAATATCTTAGAGAGAAATACGACTTTATTGTAGTAGGAGGAGGCTCTGCCGGCTCTGTTCTAGCTAACAGGCTGTCAGAAGTCGAAGGATGGAATGTCTTGCTGCTGGAGGCTGGAGGCCACGAAACTGACATCAGCGATGTGCCGCTACTATCTCTGTATTTACATAAGAGTAAATTGGATTGGAAATATCGGTACGTAAAAGTAGAACGCATATCTTATAAGATAGGCTGGTATAAAGTACGTATTGTTACAGTTAAAACTCAATAAGCCATTTGCCAATTTTTTGCACGTTAAAGTTCATACATTAATTACATATAACTCTTACCAAAATTAATGGAAAAGTTAAAACTGATTATATAATAATTCCTTATTCCCCCTCCTTCTAGTACTCAGCCGCAAGACACAGCATGCCAAGCTATGATAGACAAACGCTGCGCTTGGACAAAGGGCAAGGTGTTAGGGGGATCATCGGTCTTGAACACTATGCTCTACATCCGAGGGAATAAACGAGACTTCGACCAATGGGAGTCCTTCGGAAACCCAGGGTGGGGATTCGAAGACATTTTGCCTTACTTCAAGAAGTCACAAGATCAACGAAACCCCTACTTAGCTAGGGACAAAAGACATCATGCCACTGGTACGTAAATGACTTATAAAAAATGTATATTTTTTACATTCAATGTTGATATAACTTTACCATTTTTTTTTTATTTCAGGAGGCTATCTGACTGTACAAGATTCACCATACAACACACCTATAGGTGCAGCACTCCTACAAGCGGGCGAAGAAATGGGCTATGATATAATTGATGTAAATGGGGCGCAACAAACCGGCTACGCATGGTACCAGTTCACTATAAGGAGAGGCACTAGGTGCTCCGCGGCCAAAGCTTTCTTAAGACCAGTCAGATTACGTCAAAACCTTCACATTGCCCTTTTCTCGCACGTAACGAAAGTGCTAATCGATAAGGATACTAAGAGGGCTTATGGAATTGAATTTCTTAGAGATGGAAAGAGACAGGTAGTTTATGCCACAAGAGAAGTAATACTGGCTGCTGGTGCCATTGCTTCGCCGCAACTCCTCATGTTATCAGGGGTGGGGCCCGCAGAGCATTTGCAAGAGGTGGGAGTTGATGTGATCCATGATTCTCCAGGAGTTGGAAAGAATTTGCAGGATCACATCGCTGTCGGTGGTATCATATTTAGAATAGATCATCCTGTTAGTTTAGTCATGAACCGTCTAGTAAATATAAATTCTGCTTTGCGCTACGCCATCACTGAAGATGGACCTCTTACTTCAAGCATAGGTTTAGAAGTTGTTGCTTTTATTAATACTAAATACGCTAATGCTACGGACGATTGGCCGGATATTGAGTTTATGATGACGTCATGTTCTACTCCATCTGATGGTGGCACTCAAGTAAAGAGGGCGCACAGTCTCACTGACGATTTCTATAACGAAGTGTTTGCTGAAGTGAACAATAAAGACGTATTTGGAATATTCCCTATGATGCTTAGACCCAAGAGTCGAGGATTCATAAAATTACGAACCAAAAATGCATTAGATTATCCTATTATGGTTCATAACTACTTGACGCATCCTGACGATGTTGGAGTTTTAAGGGAAGGTGTGAAGGCTGCCATTGCTGTAGGAGAAACAACAGCCATGAAGAGGTTCGGTGCTAGATTCCACAGCAAGCCATTACCGAATTGCAAACATCTACCTCCATTCACTGACGAATATTGGGATTGTTATATCCGTCAGTATACTATGACAATTTATCACGTATCTTGTACAGCTAAGATGGGACCGTCAAGTGATCCAATGGCGGTTGTCGATCCTCGACTAAAAGTGTACGGTATTGAAGGCCTGCGCGTGATAGATGCGAGTATCATGCCCACCATAACAAACGGCAACATCAACGCTCCTGTGATGATGATCGCTGAAAAGGGAGCAGATATGATCAAGGAAGATTGGGCAAGTAGCCCAGTAAAAGCCAGGAGGACTCGTCGATCAGCAAAATGTGACATGTTACGAGAGCTAGGATTAAAAAGTGATAGACTTAAGAAATACTGCAAGACCGGAAGATGATGGTAAAGAAATATAGGTCAATACTAAGCCATATTTTAGATGTAAATTATGTACAATGGGTGATACCAAATACGTACATGTTAAGCTGGAGAGGCAAAGCAATTTTAAATAATTTATATAATAATATGTGTGTATAAGTCTAGCACTAGTTTTAGACGAGATTATGACGTTTGGTTTAGGCGATGTGAGAAATACGCGTTGAAGTACATTGCAAGAACGAGCAACTGTGCAATCATAAGTGCCCGATCTTCTTCGGCAATGTATTGCAACCTATACAAAATCTCGTCCACCGTCTATCTCAAACTTCATCATAATTATAAGTGTATTGATGTGTACAACCCGTACCTCATTACTGAAGTTACCGTGGTCATTCTAGTCTGTCACCGTACATGTAAACTGTTAATATAGAAAGTACAGTCATACGACATTACAGTCTTATTGTAATTAAATATTTCATTCACACATTTGGAGTCTAGCAGAGTACAGACTTTTTGGCAAAGTCCGACAACCAGTCTTACTAAGGGGTATCGTGTTGTTCAGATATCTCGGTTGAGGAGTTCAGATAGGCAGTCGCTCCTTGTAAAGCACTGGTGTTTAGCTGCATCCAGTTAAACTGAACCCCAACATAGTTGGCACTAGGATTGGTTGGGGCTTTAAGAGTACACCGGGGGTCTACCACCATCTTGTAGTGTAGATTGTCGCAGTATTGAAAGAGAACCAGCTTATTTGTAGTAGTACCCCTAAGACATACACGACTAACTGCTCTAAAATGATTTTCTTGTTACTTTGACCAACCCCCTGAAACTATTGAGCTAAAAGTCTGTATGTCAGCGAGGACTCCTAGGTTAAGCTATTTTTGTATAAGTTTGAGGTATAAGGTTTATTAGGAAATGTCATTATGCTAAGTACATTAAGGTGATTGTAAATACCTATTTAGAAACATTCCTGTTAATTTTAATTGTTCATATATTTTAGCAATCAAAACACATTTTTAGCTGTCTTTACTCTAATACCTTTTATTATACTATGTATATTACTGGAATTATATATACGTACAACAAAAGTTACCAAAAATCAGTTACATATTTTTATATATTAATAAATATTGTTCATAAATATTATTTGCCTTTAATTTGTGTAAGTTACAAAATCATATATTTAAGTGCTCATTACGTTTACACAATACGTTGTGTTATACTAATACTGCCGCAAATAAGTATTATTTGCGGTTATTTTGAGTACAGTATTATGCTCTTCTATGCCACAAGTTGCCACCGAGGCTTCAAGCTTCCAATCTATACTAACATATAAAGCTGAAGAGTTTGTTTGAACGCGCTAATCTCAGAAACTACTGGTCCAAATTGAAAAATTAGTTTTGTGTTGAATAGACCATTCATCGAGGAAGGCTATACATCACACTGCGACTAATAGGAGCGAAGATACAATAAAAAATGTGAAAAAATCATAACTTACATCTTGTACCCACGGGGACGAAGTCGCCGGCAACAGCTATTATATCTAGCACTGTTTCTGTCTTCACAATACCACAAACTTTCAAAGAAAACTGGTTAAGTGTGAGTCGAACTCGTACAAAGTTGCAATAGAAATAGGCACTCCTTGGCAATAGCAACGTTGCTTTACCTCTATTTATTAAAGAAATCAACTATATACCTATCACGATTCATAAAATACATAATGGCGGCAAACGAACGGACAAAAATTGCAGCCTTGTGATTAAGTTCCGGTATTACCCTTTTGAACTCTAAAAACACTTTTATCTGCCAACAAGCTTAAAGACAGCATCGAAATCTGAGATTAATCTGTCTTTAAAAAAATCATACGTTGTGCATATTTCACTCGATCAGCGCCATCTAGTGCATACCAGCAAAATTAAAACATATTAACGATGTTACAAAGAGTCAGCAGTTTAGATATACAACCTGTTTGCTACGTTCTTTAGTCATTCTAAACACAGTCCATAGATGGGGCTCATCTGTATGGCAGAAACATTGGGTCATTAATTAATAAATTAAATAATAATATAGTCATTAAGACATTAACATATGTAAGAGGAAAATAAGGGGTCGTCTTCGACAGACTAGATGAATTTAAGCGTTTTGTATTGAAAAAACAGTCCATACAAATCTTTGTTTTCCTTGTTTCACACTATATTTAAATTCAGTTAAGTCTTTTCAAACAATCTAAAATTAACTTCATCAATTAAGAAATAAATACTATTTTCGATTGACGCAACCTGATAAAAAAATGTATTTACGTCAGATGCAGTACATTATTGTACACGTGTAACAAAGTCGGTGTGCTTTGTACTATTTTTATGCTACATAAATGTAAGCCAAAATAATTAAGGAACAAATTAGCATATTAGATTAAGTTAAAAAGCGCAAGTCGCCGCCCACAAATGATGATACACTGTTATACACGTAACATCTTATTCCTTATATGTATGCGTGTAATGTTATGTCTACGAAATAAAATACGGCTAATTAATTGATTTATAGCTTGTTGTAATAAATTATAGGTTTATGAGATGATGATTCGATAAGTGGCGCCCATAAGAGGAGTTTAGTAGCTATTGGTATGGTTTAGCTACCACTAATATAATTGTATTTGTTGAAGCGTGATAACGCAATACGGCGTAGAGCGATGTTTTTTTCCAAACCTACATTAGTCTATAATACGTGGTAGAAGATCTTAGTGCCTTTCATTATTTCCGAAGATATTTTAAAATAAGAACGCACTGTATCAGTGACGGATTCAGGACCAGTTTACCTGAGGGTCTACCACCAAGCCATAAAGAACCTAATATTGTTATGGTTGTGGAAGTGTGACAGTGCAATACACGGTGTAGAGTGGGCAAAGGCGAGCTTGACCCAGAGTTGGGTTCTCTTACAGCAAACCTTAGAGTGATAGAGAGATTTGATGTAGAAGGAAATCAAAACAGCGCAACAGTATTTGAAGAAGAAAAATAATAATAATAAAAAAAAATGATTATACTAATTTAAAACTACACTAAAGTTTCATAGACATAATAAATACATACATACAAGGCACGCCTACTTATAGATATACTAGGTGTAATAATTCAATTAATTATGACAATACAAGCCCTAATGGCTTGTATTGTCTATACAAAAAACTATATATTGATCTAGACGTTGGCACAAAACATAAAATCCAGTAGCCTCATCCTAAGGTTGTTGACGTAACTTTTCGAAAATGAAATCGAGATCTCAAAAACCTACTTAACCCAGTTACATAATGATATAACACTTTTTATTTCTATTTTGGAAATGATTACTACATAAGGTTATGTAGCGTTCGTCTCTTGTTTGTTTTGCTTTCTTTATTGCAGTTAATATACTCGAATCTTACTTTACTTAATACCCTTAGAATAGAAGAAGCTTAAGTACACGATTGCAAAGATACTGGTATAGCCACGTGTCGCGGGTTAGATTCCTACGTAAGACAAGAATTGGACGGTTGTTCTGTATCTGAGATTTGTGCTTGTTACTTGCATGTTTGTGAAACTCCTCGCAATACCAGGATTAAAAATCTTATTTAGGGAGTCGTTAAAGAAGCCGTCAAGTGCGAGCCGGGATCGCGAAACTGAGAGTTCAAATCAGTTGGGTGAAATGTTATGTATATTTATAACAACGTTGCTAAACCCTGATCTTCATTTTTTAGTATATCGGCAACAAAAACTCATTATCTTTGATAATTTCAACTGTTTAGCTATAATACTAAAAAGTTGGAATGATCACAGACACAGACTCGCACGTCACGGCTGCCTGGATTTTTTTAAATTCTGAGATTCAGCTGGATCACAGACGGCCAAACAGCGAAGCCCCACTAATAGGGTACTGTTATCAATTATAATATTAGTAAACAAACACCAAAGTAGGTGATCAACTAGGCCCATACTTGTAACTACTTGTAAGTAGACTACAATGTCGTAACATGGTGGTCGAGGTACAGTCCGTAATAATGAGAGAGCATTGTGCACCGTCATCGTGTCCGGTAATGTTACGAGGACAGTTGCACAACACCGTACATTATGTGCGGAATCACACTTACACATCAAATACTTCGGGATTTTTTGACTACGATGTGTTTGGACTTGGTAAAATTGGTGTGATTGGTGACCGATGCGTCTAAATAAAAGTGGTTTTTATTTGACTGCAATACATCAAACAACAAAGATATATTATTACACGTGGGGAAAAAGATGCCGTTCTACCCCGTATGTTGCACTGTCCCACTTCCACTACTATAATAATTTTACATTAAGACGTCAGTGCATATTCACGTGATCAAGGTTAATTCAAATTCTAAAAACATAAGGATTATATACTATTTTATTTATTAATTATGTACACGAAACATTGAATAGATCTTCGAAATCTGTCATTATTTAAATAGTTAAATAGCAAATGAAAATTCTAGTCACAGTTTAATAAGTTACTCAAGAAGTAGCATAATCCCATTATCATAGAAAACCGCAAGTCCACACTCACAGTAGTCAAATAAAACTTGCAAGTCAAATCGGAAATAATCTTGTGATAATGATATCGGCTTATTGTGCTCACGAATGACTTGACCCCAAGTCGTGTAGGAAACTAACTAAATAGGTTAGTGTTACTAGACCCCCCAAGACAGGCGATCTCATCGATAAAGTGTAGAACTCCTATTTCCCTGTTTCGTTTGTTTAGGTACTCATGAAAAGGTAAACATTCTTTAAAACAGAATCTAGATCTTTTATACTAGTGGCATATTTAGCATGGTAATCATTACTATTGTTCTTCATTTGTTTTCAGCCGCGTTTTATGACAAAAGAAGACATACCAAGATTGTTTACTTTGTTAAAGTGCCCAAACAAATGAAGCACACGTTAATAACAGAAAAGGTGATTCAGACGTTGCAAGAAACATCATGGAAGTTGCGATGCACAGCCGGCGATGACATATCACTGTTGATACCAGAGCAGCGTGGCTCCGGAATGTTCTCGTAATTCGCATATTTTTCTCATAGTGTAAGTAATAGTGACGTTTGAGAATCTACAGATCGTCATTAAGGCAACTCCAAGTATGGTTGCTTTTAAGTATTCAGATAACAGACTTGCCACGTCATAATATTTCTGTTTATGAATGACAACTAATTAGAGGGACTATAAACGCTAGTTCATGCTGGTTTGGACAAAAATATACAAATTGTGTCTCGTCCTAGTTAAAATACTAGTTCTAAAAATATCTAGCTCTATTAAGTTTTTTTTGTTGCGTCATACGACGATAAAGGACATTATGTAGGCGCCAATTACAATTGAGCAACATCTTAATAGTACATAAGTAAAGTTTTATTTATATAACAAATCAGTTCGGTCAACGCTGTTATATCTGAGACCTAGATCAATTGATCGATTCCTTCCGGTATTTTCGATTCTAGCGCTATGTGGTTACGGGTTATTGTCACATTTGAAGGAAAAATGTGATAATATTCTGATTATCATTTTCCACCAAATAATTGGAAATTCAGAGAATAGGAACAGTTTAAAATTTAATCAATTTAAGTCATTTATTCATCGGCCATTATAGAATAGCAGATTCGGGGCCCTGAATTATTACTATAGCCATTGCGGAAGCGAAACAGCGCACTACACAGCGTAGAGCGCCTCTCTCTCTTTCACCTCTTTTACGATTTTATGTAGAAAACAGTTTATTTATTCATTTAGTTCACCAACTTAAAACTAGTTCACACAATTAATCACGTTTACCACGTATCAAGACAATAACAAAAACTGTTGAAAATTTCAACTCTTCAGACAGGTGTCTGAGATACAGCCTTCTGATTGACGGAACAGACAGACAGACGGACGAACGGAACCTGAGTACTAGAGTTCTATTTTCACCCGTTCAGTATGGAACACTAAAAACCAGTAAGTTTTTATGTATTTATTTTTCAAGTTATTGTTGTTTAAGATAACAACGATATTAAATTATGCATTCATACATGCTTGCTTCCCAACATTAGAATTTCAAATAGTCATTAACTTCGTAAGTAAAACCATTAAATATATTAACAGTATATAATAAAGTAACTTAGTTGTAGGTTTAAATAATAAAGCTAAACGAATCGGGAAGTAATTATGTAGTAAAATAGACCTCTCTAGAATATGTGGGGGCTTAGGAGTTTACTGTGTAATGTCTGCCGTATATCAATAATTCAATATGCTTCGGACTAGAGGTAAGTGCAGAAGTTCTAGTCAACGGCATGCATATGCTGTGAGGGGAATTTTTAACGTCCTCTTAGTCCAGTTACACAGGGCCTGTTAGAGCATTTGGTATGAACAACACGAAAGGCTACTAGGACTGTCGAATTTAGCAGTTCAATTTTACTACTAATATTATAAACGCGAAAGTTTTATGTGTGGATGTATGGATATTTGTTCGTCTTTCACGCAAAAACCACTAAAAGGATTTAGACGAAACTTGGTACACGAATAGTTTATAACCAGGACTAACACATTTTTTTAAGTTTTTATCCCGATTTAGTGTTTCTATGGGATCATTAGCGCGGGAAACGGCTAGTAAAACCATAAGCGCACGATTTAATAAGGAGTGATTGGACGCTTATCCAGTGTTGGGGCAAGTATGATAAAAAGAGATGGAGAAACAGCTTCACCCCTCTTACTCTGGCGTCTTCCATTTCACACCTTACCTACTCTGAAGACTATGATTATACTATTCTTTTAAACTTTTGTCAGGCAAAAATCGCAAGACGGGGAGAGACAAATCTTGACCGGGACTGTCGGGACCGTCATGACAATAAGTGATAAAAAACGATATTGTGCATTAGCGTTCCTTATTATCGGCATATACTTCTAGTTCTTAACAGTTTGCGTACTTGCGCACACGCACGTAAGTAATTGTGCACGATACAACATAAATCTGTTAGATTTCTGTCACAGTCTGCGGGGTCGGCAGTCTTGGTGAATTCTGTCGGCAGTAGGCGATGTTTTACTTTCACTTAGTCGCGGCTAGATCTGCGCCCGCGCATGTACTCGTGCATGCGGCTTCGGGACGACGAATTGCGACGACTGATGGTGAGTTACCTGAAAAGAGAAGATTAGGGTTAATTAAGCGGAATATTGTGCAAAAATATCTTATAAATGTAAGGGTGGATCAGGAATACTGTAGTTACTGTATAAATTACAAATAAAGTAGCAACAAGTGATCTGAGTGTTGATCTGAGGTCAAGTCTAAGAATTTATTATTATATAAGCACATCGGTAACTACTGCATTTTTCCAAACGAACATTAAAATAATAGTGACGTTCGTCAGATACAACCTTCTAATTTTATTAATCTGTTTGTAGTTTTGTGGTGAATTATTCCCTTAAAACAAAATTATGAGATGAATAAGCAAAATGAAACTTTAAATCCCAAACACATAATTTATTCAATCATTCATGTGTTTTAATTTAGTTTGCAATTTATTCTATCACATTTTTTCTACAAACCTCACCTCACAACTTACATACATTCAAATGTAAGCTTGAAACAACACGCTAAATACAATGAGGTCTTAATCATCGAAAACCTAAACAAAGCATTTATAACAAACAGACCAGAATCCAAAAACAACAGACACAGCTGGTCCATCACAGGAAGAGTAATGATATCGATAAGTTATCGATACAATCGGAGCACGTTCCGATATTCATGAATCGATTTGCAAGAAACCGAGGCGACCATTTGGTTCAGTCACGCAAGCGACGATAGTGATAATGTGAATCATATAACGTATCATCAAATTAATTGGGATGGTAATTGTTACTATGGAAAAGAGTTTTAAAAACAACTATTAATGGTAATCATTGTTATACAACTCTTTTCTTACCATTGTCTTGTAATCGATCTAATGCAGGGACAAATGCTCACATAAGGGATGAAAATAGAAATTAGAAAATATACTTGTTTTTTTTTTGTAACATGCCTGAGTTTTCAGCAATTTCTGCGTGGGCACTATTTAAATACTAAATTGGCTTGCATAAACAATGACACAATAACAATGTTTGGAACAACACAAATACGAGTTGAAATCTTTTAAAGATTTAATAATTCAGTCCAATGCCAATAACAATGGCAACAGAAAAACATAATGTCTGAAAAAAACAATTATTTAGCTATCACAGGGAGATACAGCCCTGTGATAGCTGACGGACGAAAGGGCGGTAGGACAGACAGCGGGACATGTTTCGTTTAGTTTTACTCTTTGGCTACGGAACGATAAAAAAATGCGTTTTACGTTACGTTATAAATAAGCGCATCTTTAATAATATTCCAGTGTCGTGCGTTGAAAGGATAATTATGGATTCCGTAATGTGTTTAACACTAACCACGTAAATCAAACTGACGTTTATGCTACCGCTAACAAATTCATTGTTATGCAAACACGAAATTATGGAAGACGAAAACCGCAACGTTTTGATCTCAAAATAGCTGATTTAACAAATCGAATGCATCACTAATAGAAAATTAAATCGAAGATAAGATATTCATGTTTTAAAAAATACATTTAATATTATACACAAAAATGGAGTTTATTTAGATACTAGTGAAAGCATCTGAAAGAAGACAAAATAAATATTGATGATAAGATAAAATGGATGCCGGGAATTGTCAAGAAGAGGCAAACTATCAGAAGAGCTGGAAGGAATGAACACATAAATAAATATTCCCAACAGTGGGGCAGGAACAGAACAGAAAAGTGCGGAACTTCGGCTAATCAACGTCGGGTTTCAACTTTGCACTCTTGAACATAATTGGCTATTAATATTAGTAGCAAAAGTTGTTGCACTTTAAAACTAATGCACAACATTCATCATCTATGCAATTAGCCTTGATATTTGTGAAAAGAGCAACTTCTGGTATTAATGTGATGGTCAAATAATACTAATGTATTGAAATGAATGCATTCGTTCTTTAATGGATAAATTAGTTATTTTTGTCAGCAAAAATAGAAACCCATTTTTGACAATCAATTTTTAACATCTCCGATGTAGATATTAAGGCTCGCTAGACTGTAGAGAAGCTCCTGCCAAAAATACAACTGACAAAGTAGTTCAAATGCAAGTCAAGCTAAACTTGATACGGTCCGTCCATAGATAGGTGACCATTTGAGTTGAGGTCAGATAGGCAGTCGCTTTTTGTAAAACACGGGTGCTTAGCTGCAAACCAAAACATAGTTGAGGAAAGGCTAGGATGATGATAATATTAAAACACTATGTAATTATTAATTAAAAATTTAATTATTTTATTTTATTTCTAATAATGATTGGCCTATTAACTAGATACCATGACATTTTTGCCCCCTTACGGTATTATGAATAGATTTGTATACACAAGATGCAGGTTCGATCTCAACGCGAGCCAAGTTCTCATCAGTTTAAAATACAAAATGACATGACGTAAACCATCATACTTCTCATACGTTTGTCAGAAAAAACGAGTATATCACTTAGAACATATTAATATTAGAAGTAGGTAGGTTCCTTTATTTTGATAGTTACTATCGTGAGAATGATTCATTATTAAATGATGTAACGGTTTACTCACGCGTATTTATCAAGGTTGCCCGACTCGCGATCCCGCCGCGTCTGCTCATGATTAAGGACTCCGGTTGGGTCCGAAACTAGTCGAGCTACCCCGATAAATACGCGTGAATAAACCGTTACATCATTTAAGGTAGGTTCCTATTTATAAATGCAATGCAATTATTAATACAAGATAATTTATATAGAATTTCCTTTAAACAATACATTGTTAGTTCGCTTTCTGCAAGCGAAAGTGGAAATGCTTAAAGCGACATGTCCAGAGCTGTTCGAGAAAAGCCGTTTGGACAGCTAATGGCGCTTGCGCACGTTTCCGTATTATGGTCAAATATCAAGAGGCAGTCTAGACTGTAATTTTTTTCTAATTCAAAGACTGGAGTATGTAAAAAGCTTTGAAATGGATCTCGAAAGTTTAGTCAAGAAATGTGTTTGTAAATATAAACCACTGTTAATGATGTGGATTCATTTTTGCGATATTTAGGAAAGATGAGATAAATAGAATCCATTTGGTGTATAGCCATACTTATCATACAGAAAAGTCACATTTTTACAAGAGTGGCATAAGCGTTCATGTCTTTAAATACATTTCCTACAGCTGGGCAAAGACTCCTTACCTTACAGCGAGGGCTTGAATACTGATCACTTCTTACCGAAAAGTCATTTTCATATGGTTTGACTAAAAAGACAATGGTGACTTTTGAATCAGGTTAATACACAGAGTTGAGACATAAAAAAATAATGTTTAATTAATAAGTTATTACTAGCGGACACCATCACGACGCACAATTACATAAGAAATAAGGAATTATGTGATCGTTTAATATTACCCTACTTTTGATGCATCATAATTCGGTACGTAATTTTTTGAGCTTGACCATAAAGCCCAAACATAGCGCTACAACACATCAATTATTGTAACAAGTTAAAACGTAATTTTTGGCAGTGATACCTGTTAAATGCCTGTCGCATCATAATCATAATCATTTATTCATTTGTAATCATAGGTTTTACATAGATGGTATTAAACAAGAAAATAATAGTGGCTCTATGTTTTGCTTCATTGGCATACAACATCTATTTTAAACCAACTATCTTTTTCAGAAGCTTGAAAGTGAAAACTCCACTTATAATGAGTAAAAAAAAAAGATACAATTACTATTTCTTGAACATTTTTCTTAAATTATATAACCCGTTTTTTATATCTCACGGTCCAACTATTGGGCGAAGGTCAGCAACAAATCCTTGAACAATTCTCTGTCCTGGGCCACATTAATAAACTAGTCTACTTTGAACAGTCTTTAATAGTCCCAAATGATAATAGGAAAAACCATCTTATCAGGACTTTCATAGTGTCTAGGAAAATTGTCAATCAAATCATCAAATATCTACCATAACAAAATATCAAAAACAATCAAGTCCAATTCACACACGAATTCGATTTAAATTGTGACAACACTCGGAAAGACCGATCAATAGAATATTTAACCATAGTTTCGGTACTATAAATAGACGAGTTCAACGTACTGCCTTTAAAGTATCTAATTAAAATACGCAGCACGTGTATGTCTTAAATGTATTAATTCATATTTATCACGAAACCGTCCGAACCGCACTAATATATTCATAAAGTCGAAGAAAGCAGTAACTTTTCTAAACACTTGTGTTTTCGGTGGATGTGTATGGATTTTTTGTTACACTTTTAAATTAGTTGTATAGTGTCGTTGCACCTCATTTTCAGGGTTGCCCAAACATGATTTAGTCATTCCTT
This sequence comes from Trichoplusia ni, assembly GCF_003590095.1. NCBI lineage: Eukaryota > Metazoa > Arthropoda > Insecta > Lepidoptera > Noctuidae > Trichoplusia > Trichoplusia ni. The sequence goes on along the minus strand of NC_039495.1, from coordinate 5,850,332 downwards.
AACCGTGATTGGATTGATTGATTAGGAACAATGTGTGACGTAAACTTTCTATTATAACTTATTACACTGTTATCCCTTTTGTTACCTTTTAATCGATTCATATGCCCCAAGTAATATCATCATGACAGCGTATCCGGACGTTAATTAAAACTACATAAAAGCCTGCAGTCAGGAACAGACGCATTAATTGCAGAGAACTGAAGTTATATTGATGGAACATGGTACACAAATTATAATGGATATTTTGAAAACTCGGTTAGATGAGTTCTTAAAGTAAGACATTCAGTAGAATATGGAAAAGGAATCCCAAAACTAGACCTACATGTTAGTTAGTTTTATAATTTATTTTCCATCCCTGCTCGAGAGAGATACACAGAGAGAGATAAACAGAATAAGGCAGCAAAAGCCTCGTTTATGGAGGACGGGAAAGAAGAATAAAGAATAATTAGTTGTAAATGAAAAAAGAATAACTACTAGACTGATTATTTTTTCTTGAGCTCTGTCGCAGAGAAACTTCTGTTAATCAAAAAACTGATGCAACATTACGAATACAATGTAAGCTAATCCGGAAGAATTGGTTCAGGAGATCATAACGGAACGCACGCACTCACTGTGACTTATTACCACCAAGCAAGAGGTTAAGAGTCATCGTGCGGCTTCCCCGTTTCCAATACACCACGACCTCACAGAGTACCGCAAACATTCTACGCTTAAAGCCGTAAAACAGTATTCCCACAACTTATACAATGTTTATATAAAAGCCTCAAATTTCATAACAATTTGGCAAAGTGCTTTACCGGTACGCTCTTCACTACAGTCATTGTGGTCATTGTAACCAGTCACTTCTAAACATCAAAATATCGTTTTTACCTACTTCTTCCTTGACTAAACCTGGTCTAAAAAAATAGGGATAGTATAGAAAGTGTTTATTTCTAGTTTATCCTGGTTCCTGAGATTAGCCCGTTCAAACAAACAAACTCTTCAGCTTTATATATTAGTATAGATTATCGCTAGTAGATGAGAAATAGGGGGTTCATAAAATTTGTTCCAATTATATGAAATGCTAACCGTACGAGCGGTACGAATATGAACGACTAGACTAAAACTGAAATAGTCATAATAGCCCATAACACCAGTGCACTTCCTTCCATGGCCACTAAAATGCTATCTCATAACCGTACACAAAAACGCATGTAGGAAAAAACAGCAACAATTATAACTTTCAAACAATCGATTTCAATCAAAAAGGTTGTAAATCATTAATTTATAACGTTACGAACAAGTCTAGATATCCTGACTGTATAAATAGTAGACGCTCGTTAGCATGTAGGTACGTCTGTTATCGCCTCCGAAACAATATTATGATTTAATTATCGTTGAAACGCTATTAAACCTGTTAAATTGATATGAGGACCGTGACTAGATGTAATAGTGTACACATCACGCGAGTGAATTGCATAGGTGATACACATCTGCGCATACGCACAACAAGACCAATTTCAAAGTGAATTGCGAGCAGCTTTCTATTTGACTCCTGTTATATTACAGGAAATGTTACGATAACGCCATTACAAACAACGATTGCACGCTCAATATACTATTTAATAGCTTACAATTATTATTTTATTATTTGAACTTTATTTTGATGTTTTAGTATGTAAATTGTCACAACTGTCACCATTTGTTTATCCGAAAGGGTAACTATGGTCCCGGTACACGAAGGGCCAAGTTTATAGCCTAAAACTTTCCTCGATGAATGATATATTGAACACAAAAAGATTTTTTCGATTTGAACCAATAGTTCCTAAGATAAGCGCGTTCAAACAAACAAACAAACAAACTCTTCAGCTTTATATATTAGTATAGAAGTATAGATATAGATTTGCCATCCGAAAAAAGGTGGCAAACACCCAGTGAACAGTGAGAGTTGTGCAGTTGACATTTGAATGGTGAATGTTTATTGCTGTTATAACAAAAAGTAATGAAAATTAACGTCAAGGATAAGCGGTTGGTTTTTAAATTTAATGATCAGTCATTAAATTACTTCAACTTCGAACTTCTTATTACGAAGCGGTTTTGTATGGCACCCTCAGTGTCGCAAGTTTTACACACTTGATCTGTTTCATCGGTATCTTCCAGATACGAATCATCAATTATTGTGGAATCGTTGAATATATGATTTTAGATAGTTTCCATACATAACCTCAGACCAATTGTTGCCCCACGGTCCCAGGGCCAACAAAAATTACACATCATTGCAGGGACTTAGAAAGGTGTTACGTTAATATATACATACTTGAATTAATTGTATTATGTAGGCGGTCTTGACCGTTATGTTTATTCGATTAAATCCGATGGCCTTTTGATTCTACAAGTTTAGAATTGTCCACCAAGTTGTTTAGCGTATTATAAAAATAGTTCACAAGGCTACAATATGAAGCCTTTTGCAACAAAAGTATCATTTATTTTTGAACAGTGATGGAAAATATAATGCTGGTGTCAGAGTATTATCCTGATAGTAAATGGCTAAGATTTTGAATTAGAAATGGTGTGTCCAGATCAGACTAGTTCGCTCTGCTCGCTAGTTGAGCGTCTGCTATTCACGTGTATTTCTTGTAAGAATGCAGAGTATGCGCCGGTCGCGTTTAGACTATGCTCTATGAGAGTATTTTAAAATTCGGTACAGAGAGGCGTGCAAGCAGTTGTCGCACTGTTTGGTGCATTTGCAGGATATGGACACACCCTAACGCTATTAAAAGAATTTACGATCATAAAACCGCACAAAATGCAAACCCTTAAAGTAATAATTCTATGAACCAAGAATTGACGAATTGCGTTACATAGCTTGCAATTATATATCACTTTTGCTACCAGAGTGTCACAGCTCGGCAATGTATTACAACTCGCACAATATTCTCGACTAAATAAACCATTGCTCTCAAGTTGCGTAGTTAGCAAGCAAGCAAAGTATTTCGTGTCTAGACTGTTTTGGCACCTAATTAGCTGGCTATCTAATTCAATGACCAAAGAGTATTGTTAAGTAATGTAATTATATCATAACTTGCATCTTATCTAACACAAGATTACATTTAATTGAATTCATAAATATTCAAGAGCCTTATAATTTGTTACTAGTTGTAAGTACCTAGGTATTTCGGAATAGCACACGCCTTGATACATAATCTAGGAAGCTATGAACTAGATCTTCTGCGATACTATTTATAGTTAAAAAGGCATTTTATTTTTGTGTCGGGGATTTTCCCCAAATAACTGAATCCTTAAATCTCCATTTATCTTTGTCATTGTCATTTCGCTGGGTTAAGCTCGAATGCAAGCGTTGGCCGTTCCACAACTATACTTAAGAAAGATAAGATAATAACTATACATCCTTTATTCAAGTAAAAAATTTTAAATTTCAATCAAGTAACAGTTTATAAAGTAATCAAATTAACATTACCAACCAAATATTTTGCAACCAATTGATATTGTGTAATATTCAAAAAGACACTCTCGTAAATAGCGTAAACAATTAAGAGAACTTAATTTAATTAATCAGTTACTTCTCCTATACAAAGAGCATGTATTGTTAGAACCAGGAAACACCATACATCTACTGTAAAGGTCTGACATGGGTCTGACAAGAGTAGGAGAGTGGTCGGGCGGCGCTCATGCGCAGTGGCGACGCGCATTGGCAGTGAAGCGCGCGCGCCGGTCACACCGCGCCACTCTCGTTACCAAGCGGTGAAACGTGTGAGTGTAGTCACTAACTAAGGATTTGCACGGAGGAAGACTTGCATCCGTATTGAAAAACGTAAGTACATAGACATATAACCATCATTATTAATCGATATATACATCGTTACATTATCGATAAAAACACAGCAGTAATCGATTTAAAATTTTCTTAGAAGTGGAAAAGCATTGAAGAAAAAAAATGTGGAAATTGGAGAGTTCGATGAATCATTAGATATTGAGTAAGACAATAACATTGATCATTAGTAGCGACACACAATATTACAAGACAGACCACCATTACAACATTGACACAGACCTGTATTACATGTGTGTTTATTGTGTGTATCTAGTTAGAACTCTGACTTATTACAGTTAAAATGGGTAGTTCGATGATCGTCTTTTATTTTTATGTAAAAAGAACATTTCTGTTATCACGTATATTTCTCCCATTATGAAAGTGTGAGAGAGTATATTTACATTGTGAATGAAGGCGGTCACTGACTAAACCATACCGTACAATTATAATTAGCAAGTAATCGCAAAACAAAATTCATTAAACCCAAGTTTAAATTCGTACTTTTTACAAATTAGGTGCCAGTGATGATATAACAAATATATAGCAAATAAAATACTAAAGAATAACAAAACTACAATCAAATAAAGACAAGCAATTTACAAATAAATAATAACAGCCCATATCTAACAAGACATACGAAACCAGCAATTGTGAGCGAACACAAATAAGAGAATACATTTAATTTGTATGATTGTGAAACTTAGACGTTTACTTTGCATTTAATTATAAAGAAACTGGCGGTTTATACGTAAATATGGACGGAGATGAGTAACGGGCGTTAAGTACGATAGAAAGGCGAGATATAGAAAATCTTAAGCAAAACTTTACACTACGAATTACTAGATTAATAATTGCTCTTTTATCTTTGTGTATGTAAGTTTACTGTGCGTGTGTATGTCACTGAACTACTCCTAAACAGCTGGACCGATTTGTATGTGTTTTATATGCTTTTGAGTGGCGCATGGAATGTGGTTAAGGTTCACAAATCAGCCCGGCAAAGCGGAGATCCCGGGATCAGCTAGTCGGATGTACATATAAAAATCGCGTGTCACCGTTTGTTGTCAGAGTCCTCCTAAACAGCTGTACCACTATTTTGTGTATAGTTTGTGGGTCTGAGGTCATAGGCCATTTTGTGTGGTCAAAGGTGATGTAGGGCCCCAAATAAATCTTTTAGCATAACAACATTTGGCGGGTCAGCTACTAAATCACATTTAATTTATTCTACAAAACTGTAAACACAACATAAAAGGGAAGATGTATAAGAGTGCTGCTTACTATATATGGCATCTCTACGGAAGTTCATAGACAATACAATTGAATAAGGAGTTTCATATAAAATGGGTTTATTTGTGATGCTGAATAAAAAACTTCTGTAGTAAGGAATTCAATCCTTGTGTTGCGGAGTTTTAAAAAACATTTAAGGGCTCAGTGGCTTTGGCGTAGTAACCTCAACCGGGTAATAACACAACGAGACACGACAGCCTTCAACTGTTTTGATACGTAAATAATAGATAAGTAGTAATTTAAGTATGACTTCTGGTAATAATAGAATAAGTAGGTTAAGAGTGAATAGCACGACTCATTGTTGGAGGCCTAATTATATTACGTAAGGCCGTGTTTGTGAACATTAAGGGCAGTGGATTAGCAGTGATCATAGTAATAAAATAATAGTTGTTATGTATAGCATGTACAGTTGAGATATTGTTTTGGAGAGCCAGCAGTCTTGACGCGAGTAACGATGCCTTCAAGGTGATTTGTCGCCAACTGCTAATTCTTTGCTTACTGCTGAAGTACCCTCTATCGAATTATCGCATTTAACCGAACTTCATCGCTTATGAACGTGACACGTGAAACGCGGTTCGATACCCGCGTGGGACTAGCATTTGTGTGATCCACGCTTGTCTTGAGTCTGGGTGTTTTTTTGCACATGTGCCTTAATTGTTTGTGAACCCGCGACACAAGGATTACAGTCCGCTATGCCGAAGTTGTTTAAAAAAACACTTTATAGACAACTAAGACGTAAACTGAATTGTAACGACTACCCTTAAAGCAATAACGCATAGAAAGCTTGTAACAGCTGATATCCGATGACGAATAACATCAGTAACAGTTACAGATCAGTAACACAAAGACCAGTAAGAGCAATTCACAGATTCGTCTCGGCGAGGCTCACAAATTTACAATACGTAGCGACACGCCAATACGCGATGTCAAAATCGTAGAAATATTGTCTGAATGCGTCGTGACGTAGCTGCTTTCCTTTTGCACGAGCCAGAATGAGCTTGTTACTACAGCCAGACTGTAAATCAAATGCTGAAGAGCACTGAAATAAGAGGGAAAGGCAATGCTCTGTAAAATAATATTTTCAGCTCGAATTCAAGAGTTATAAATCATTTTCGTTGCTGGTCTGAGTTCTTCGTGACAAATATACGATCAAAATGTTGTTTTAATTGCTCAAATTTTGCTTTTACAACGAATTTATAGATACCTAATGTATATATTATAAGAAAAAATGATCTCCACAGGAACATTACTATGGAAATGGTCACCAGGCCAAAGAAATGAAGAAGGATACGTATCGTGAGATCGACCTTCCCGTAGGACAATTATTTGTATGAATCAATGAATCAAATTTATTTATTTTCTAAAGGTCAAAAAGGGAAAACTAAGGATTGACAATGATTACTTAATTAATAGCCAGCGATTAATTTTCCTATTAAAATGCAAGCAGTCGACATCTTAAATAAATACAACCTATACTTCGAAACTTCATGCGTCGAGCATACTTTATGCTTCGAGCTAATTATTAATCTAAGATCTTATCTTTATTCTAGAATATCTTTAATTTAAGATTATTAATAATTAGCTCGACGCATAAAATGTATGCCGTGTGACGAAAACCTTTGAATACGAATATTTTTAAAAATTGAGACCCACATAACATGCATAACAATAAGGTACGACGAACATAAATATGAAGATATAAATATTTATCTGCCATAAAAAGTAATATTAGGAGCCATTTAGATAAACGGCAAAAATATCAACAAGAACGGAAGAATCCTTATTTTTAAGTTTTCGTGAATATGGCTAAAACTCCCGACCCAGCCGTATCAGCTCATGAATAAGTCTGCGGTTTTTTTACCAGTAGGTCTACCCGTAATAAGCTTCAAAATTGAAAAATGATGTAGTTTACATTTTTTTTTGTCGCAGCGGAAATTCCATTCCTGAGGCCTAGTGCCAAGTCTTAAAACAGGTAATATTACTACAGTTGTAGGACTGTGACAGCGCACTACACATTGTAGAGCAGCTCTGTCACAACCAAAATAAGACAAGTATACTTTAAGACATGACGGTCAAACCCACTTAACTGCTTCATCAACATCTTCCTCATAGCCAATTCCCAACTATGTTGGGGTCGGCTTCCAGTCTAACCGGACGCAGCTAAGTACCAGTGATTAACAAGGAGCGACTGCTTATCTGACCTCCTCAACCGAGTTACCTGGGCAACACGATACCCCTTATTTTCTCTCACTCTTTTGTCTTCCGCCTACGGATATTTAAACCAGTATAAATGTATGTATTTTAGTAGATTAGTATTCAAATTAGCTTAGAGATATTGTAATTTCTTGCAAAATGTATTGAAGTTGAGAAACATTTACACATTGCAAATAGTTTTAAAGTATAAAATTCTAATATGAGATAGCCGGGAGTGTTAATGTTATGTATTTAATCGGCTATAACTATTTTGACTTCCTTATTGCAAAAACCAAAAGCCTAAAGTGTGATCTAGAATGCGACGTGATGAAAATCGATTCAAACATGTCGATGTCGAGAGAAACTGAGTCTATTGCCACCTCTTTATTTTTTTGCAGATGTGGTAGATGAATGTCGCTTTACGCTGTGTAGCTCTCTACCCTGCTTCATTGGAGATAAAATATTTTTCGAAAAACAAAATAATTTGATACGATAAGACTGTGCTTCTGTTCGATAACGATACCTTGAAGTACATGTTTTCCTTAAATTGGTGAACTAATCTAACCTATAAATTTATATCTTTGGTATAATATCACCCCAAAGTGAACTTGATTGTGATATACGAGGACATATTGTAAACGTCCCTTTTCCGCTGACCTTGACCTTCCAGTAAGCCGCCTTATTGCGTTGATTAATACGCTATGTATCATCGTCAACATAATATATGGTCAAACACTTACAAATGTTATTTTCATTCAGTCATCTCTGAAGTCGATTCCGATGTTACAAATACGGAAAAATATATGTATTTAATAAGGAACAAATAATAAATAGTCGGTAGAATGAAAAATGCTACAGTGAATAAGTTTATATAACTTGTAGCAGCGGATAGCCGAGTAGTAAAGCCCCACGCCAAGCCCACTGTGCGAGCACCAGTTCAATCCCCGCGGAGGATACCTAAGCATTCGTGTGATCCCCGATATGTCATTTGTATATCGTTTCTTTTTTCTTATGAAATATTAAGATATTAAAAAAACCATTATAAGACCCGACGAAACAACTATTACACTATTTAAGTATTTACTCCAAATTTACAGAGCAACAAACGTTAGACGCAAGTAGCCCAATAATGAACATTTAGTCCAATGCATTACATAAGTCACATTAAGAACAGCTGACGTAACGAGTATGCGCTAAGTAAACTCGCGCCAAATTTCACTTTCCGTCGAACACAAAGTTATGTCAATAACACTAAAAGTGCTACATCCGATCATCTTGGTACACAATGGGACATGATCACGTTCTTGCCCCACATTCGCTATACAAATATGGTATTTTATTTGGTATTTACTAGCTGTGCCCCGGGGTGTGACAAGCGGATAAAAATGTAGCGTATTTATTAATTTGCATGTAAAGCAATTTAGCTATTGCTTTACATGCAAATGTAATACACATTATATTAATTCATTATATTAATGAAGCATTGATCATATAGAAAATATAACATTACTTTGTATTTTTGGTCAATGAAAAGTCCCGTGTTCTTGATACAAAATTTGGATTTTTGTACTAAAAGAACATTGACAAACAGGTGACTGAAAACTCATTGAACAATCTCTATAGTAACCTTACAGCGTAATGTATGATCTGTCATACGCACTCGTCTTAATTGAACTGGTTTTTTTTTTGAGAAAACTTATTGCATATAATTTTCCTAAATAGGAAAGCAAATGCTTGACTTCAAAATGAACTAGAAACGAAGGATAAGCAGTTCCGAACTTATATTCAATTTGAGGCTCTACATTAAAATACCATATCAGGAAATCCGTTGACTTATAGTAATTAAAAGTGACATAACTTCTTATAGGCCGTTAGGCAACTGAGGCCGTAGGAAACCAAATAAATTAATCATAACTTGGATATGACATACTAATGTAAAGACGATGACATGATTTATGAGGTGTAAAGATCTGCTGTAAATATTGCTATAGTACTCTTGACAAATCGATCGAGTTGTTTTCTAAGTATCATGAGATATATAACCCTTCCTCATGCAAGTGGAAAACCTCTTAGAATACCTGAAAAAGCTTGTTTCAGACATCTTCAACCGATCTCGATGGTTTATTTCGATAGTCGAATGTTTTCATTTTGTTTGATTTAGCAAGCAATTTTCGGCGCGACGATTTGCGAGCGTGCTTTTCTGACGGACGGATTGGACGGTTTCTTTCAGCAAGCATTATCAAAATACTAGTATCTTTTATCCTCAGAAGAAGAGACTTTCCTTAATGCGATTGCACCTAACGACTTCCTACCATTCAAGTAAAACTATACAAAACAACGGAACTGTATGACTCATACCGAAACGCAGTCAAACAAATTCAAAATACCGAAATTGGCAATCGGAAAACAAAATGATAATTACTTCTACGTCACCAAACAGACAGAACATTTCTAATGCCGTTATTAGGTGATCTGATAGCTTGGTATAAATGAATATTAATTGAGCTAGAAATTACTCGACGGTGCGAAGGAAAAGTAGGACGTTCGATATTTGTATGGTAAGCGACGTCGCAAAATGTGGCCAATACGTGCAGGTGACAAAGGATCGCAACGCATTGCCATACACTGACACGAAAACGCGGATGATGTAGCACGGAGGTTCAGGTTCAGTCGGTAAGAGTCTGACACTACCCGCCCCCTTCGCCGTGGTAACAGTGTCCATGAAGATACCTAGATTTACCAAAAAAAGGTGACAAATGGACGGACGGACAGCGAGGCCTCAGAAGGGTCTCGTTTTTACCATTTTATTACAGAATGCAACTTATAATAAGTTAGTTAACCCCCTCATTTTATCCATTTTCACCATAGTGATAATATCATACTTCTCATTTACAAAGGCAGAAATTCATGCAACATTCGATACTAAACTCGTGCCTAATACGTCGGTGTGTGGGCTTCAGATAACGCCATGTTCCCGACGGACGTATTGCATTCGCAACAGTATTGGCAGCTGATAGTTGATATAAACCAGAACTGGTTGCATCATTCGTCCTACTGTGATACCAGACTGGGTCATGACACTACATACATTTGAATTTTTTAGTCGTTTTCAATATAATTCCTTCCAGCCTTCATATATAAGTTAATTAAAATGTTTTGCGATTTTTGTACGTTTGTTGTCTTTGGATGCTCAAACGGCTGGACGAATTTTGATAAAATGGTAAAGAAGGTTGATCAACAGCAGGCTATTTTTTTTTTCATGAATAATACCCCAGTTCAAAGCTTGCAATAAAAAATATTAAAAAAAACACCGATTAAGTGCGTGCCGGAATTGCGACACTGAGGATCCCGCACTAATAGGGGTAATAAAAACAAATTCACAGAAACCTTTACACCCTTCAAAATGTTGACCGTGCCAAAAGTATAGCAATGCTTAATTTCAATCTTTTTAGTGGGTATTTCTTGTCATGGGTCTTAGTGGCAACAGAATAACATCATCTATGCAAATTTCAAGTCTCTAGCCATCATGATTCTTTAGAAACAGCCTGGTAACAGACGGACGGGACGGACGTTACCTTAATAGTTCGTTTCCGTTTTACACCCTTCGCTACGGAACCCTAATAATTAACAAGTCGGTAACAATAGTTATGAAGCGTATTTATGCTAAATTATAAAATCCATTATACACCGTCCACTTGTGTAGACTTTCACTCAAAATGCTCGCGTTCTTCAACATTTTATTTATTAGCAGATCAGAAACAGTAATTAGATTAATTAGCGGTTCTCCGCGAGTTATATATACGAGTGTCTGACTGTTGCAATCATATCTGTACTTATTATACCTAAATATACGTAGATATTGAGCTATTCAATTTATAAAAAAAGTATTCAAATACCTTCTTTATTATTCTTTTAGTTTGATTAAATCGTATTTTAAGCGACCTTTTTTTTTAAAAAAGCAATCGTTTTTTTCAATTTCTTGAAGATGCGAAGTATATGATTTTAGAGCAAAGTAATGGTCTTTCATTTGTTTTCAATCAGTAATTTAAATCAACATATAACATAATCAATGTGAATCGTAACTATCTAATTTGACTGCACGGAGTGGTTGAGGACACCACGCCGACTCCTCTGTGCGCGACGTGTCGCTGGTTCGATCCCCGCTTAGGAAAACCGTTGGCGTGACACACGAATGCTTGAAAACCCAAATCTTTTGTATGTGTAACTCCACTTTTGCTCCAAAGATTTACATATTATCTGTATCTGTTCTACGTGTGTCTGTAAACATACTCTGTACACACGCTTAGATAATCGACAAAAACCGCCCATCTTTTCTTTGAGCTGCATATAAATCCGGCAACCGATTATAACATTTCGTAACACGGAAAATTAGACATAACATAACAACATAAACAAGTGGATTACGCATAATGGGAAATACGTAATTGTCGAACAATTATAAATGTAGGTGAACTCTAAGACCCATATTACCAACACCATGTATCTTATTAACATTATTTAATTAAACTTTACATAAATCAAACAACTAATAGATTAGATATCAAAAATATTAACATGATGATGATTCACGCAATTTTCTACCTAGGCTCAATAGGAAGAAGGGTTATATTCAATTGAACTGTTGCTTGAAATATTTGTCAGTTCAATAAATCTTACGTTTCATAATAATAAATGCATATTTATGTACATTTCTATAGGTATTGGTAACATCCGTGTGATATCCAAAAACATGGCTGCTAATATAATGGGCACGCGAATTAAATATGGTAATCAGTAATAATTTGTCAATTAATCATAATTATTGGATTCAAGCTGAACCTTTGCTGATAAGTTATATAAATATTTGATGTTTATTTTTGGATCTTTTCAGTAAAGCACAGACAAATACAGTGTTTATAAATTGATTTAATTTAGATTAACACATTTATATCCTACATATAATTTATTGCTCATTGTCTAATATATTTATTTTTTACGAGTTTTTTAGTCTAGTGTTAGGTTTCATTGTAATGCATTATTTATTCATCATTCATTGGACCTATCCTAACTTTACTTAGTTTGAGACTAGATCGTCTAGCTAGACCGTTGTGTGAAATTGTGGAATAATAATATTTCAACAGATCCCTATTCTAATGCGATGTAACGGTATAAAAGCCAGGATAAAAAAATATATTACCTGCCCATATTTCAGTCTAATTGTGATAATTACAACAAAAAGGCAAAACATTTATCATGAGAACGCAACTGACCACCAAAAAAAAACAAAAGAAACTACATCATCAGCCGACAGCGACGCGTACGCATAAATTTGTATTAGAAAACAGTATTTTCCCTTACATTTGGGCGAACGAGTACACGTTATCTGTGTGTATCAACAATGTTTAATAACAGTATACGAATATGTTGGAAAGTGTTGAGTCATTAACTGTAGAGGCTGTGGATATGTTATTGAATAACACGTTCACTGGAAGGCTTTTGTATTGTTACGTGCTGGGCCAAAATTCCACTATTTACAATGGCCGATGAATGAATGGAAATTGGATTAAATTGGCACTATTTGTATTATTCTAAGCATTTTTCCAACACATTAATAAGAAATTCAGTACGGGGCGGAACGCTCACGATCGATACAATGAATTTACGAATTGACCTCATTTACGAATCCCTAACTTTTAAATGATGTCTCACAAATGATTTGCGGAAAGGAAGATAAACCGTTGTGTAGAGTTCTAGTCCATATAAAACTCTACTGCAATAACAAGTGTGTAATTAGAATCCATTAAATTACCTCATGTTACCGTAAAATAGTACCTGCTTGTATTCCCTGTAATAAACTCATTGAATACTGCTTTATGAGCACCATCCATTTGCATATGAATTGAAACAACACCTGACTTAGCATAACTTTAGAACATGGCTTATGTTATCATAATTTAAACAACCCATTTAACCACAAGTGCATAACTAATTATATTCCTATAACAAACAAAAACGATTGCCTAATCCTTATTACTGTAAACCTCGTTTATAGGATGTCGAAATCACGTCAATTATTTCAGATAGGATTAATTTATTACAATTAATTTGTAGATCTAATCTAGTAATGACTTCCTTTATTATGGACAATAATTTGGTGTGGCAAAATTTAAATTGAGGGCAAGGCGTGAAACTGTAGGACTTGCATTGAATAGCCGACAGAACACCTCGCTCGCATACTCACTTTTGCCAAAACCTTGTCTTTTACGCATCCTCTACACGTTCTTCGGCGCATGCCATTTGGATACCTGCTTAGGTATTAGACAAAATAAGGCCGGTCAAAAACTACAATGGTGCGTTGTAATCATCATCACCATTACTATCTTATACCTTTTATAATCGATGTCCATGTTTACCTATCACTGCATATCACCTCAATAATTGCCAGACAACTGACATCCATCCATTCTGTATTGAATTCAATTGAACCAATATTTAGATGTCAACACAGCGATTAGTTTAGGCACTCAATTCTTGGCAATTGGCAATACTGTTTTTATAATAATACTATTAAAATAACTTGCACCTGTTCTTATATTTTTAATCGCCCGTATTTATCAGGACGGCCAGACTAATTTCAGATCCAACTAGAGTCTTTAATCATGAGCTGACGCAGCGGCGGGGTCGCCAGTAAACCGTTTTTCTATAAATAACACTGTCTTTTATCAGACCACATGCAACTCCAGCTCTAACCGAGGAAGTAGGCTGAAGATCAGTATTGTGATGGGTCATACGTGAGAGCAGCACCAACTGACCGCTACTGGTTCCATTTTATCAAATTAAACTGTCTTACGTTTCTATCTTCTTCAGATTTATCCAGGCTTAGATAATGAAGCCTATATAATTGCTACAATAGGCACTTTTAATAGATATATAAGTTAAATAGTGCGTGTAATTGCGTGTATCTTGCTATATGATGTCATAAAACATCTTCAGACAGTAACAAGCTCCAATTACTTTTGCGGAAGTTTCTCTTACCGACATAGAAACATTTGTAATCTCTCTCTTGTATTTTTGTGGTAGAGCGATGGAATGTTTGACAATGCTTGTTACTCAACATAAGGGCTTGTGTTATTATGAGTAGGAACTTTATGTTGAAATTATGAATTTATTTGAAGAAGATTTTTTTTGATATGTCATTGTAAAGAGTTTCCTGTATCATGTGTAGTGTTTAAAATTATCTTGGAAAGTGGTCGAGCTGTCTTAAATATTTTATTGACTTTTTCATCTCGCTTTGGGTTGGATTGTGGTAGGTTTGTGTACCGGAGCCATGCTAACCCATTCAGACAATCCCGCTGGACCGGAAAAGGGATTTTCCGTTCTGCAACCACTTTTGTTGTGTACTTACTACCTAGCACCTCTTTAAAGCTCTATATTTCCATCACAGCATATTCCACCTTTTTGCACCAAACCAGACAAAAATCTGGAAAAACAAGCAGCAAACCGTTACAAAGGAATCAGGTTAAGCCAAGAAATTTGTTATTGAAATGATGTGACGTTACGAATAGTAATAAAGTCATATGCAGGCGCCATTACCGTATCGTTTGCGTAACACTAAATCGATTTGAGCCGAGAGCATCGATCTTTCTCTTCGATTTCTCGATTACGCACTCACTAGCTGTTTCAGCAAAGTGGCCACATCCATGCTAACTCGATCAGTACAGATGATTGTATGCAAAACATGTTGGATGCTAAACGTTTTTCGATTAGAAAAGCTATTGTTAAGACTCTTTTACAAATTTCTGTATTATGTGTTACTACTATGCCTAAGCTACGTTATGTTCAAACAAAACGAGACTTGTAGCCAATATTACGCCAAGACGAATGAAAAAATTAAGTAAACAGTATTGAAATTAGTTTTGAGGTGTATGTTGTGAAAATTAAACACATAAGATATCAAACACGTTCTAAACGTGTCATCTATTCACCAATGCCTTTAAAAAAAACGCCTAAATACAGCGGAATAACTGGTGACTGCGTTATGAGAACATGAGTCTAGTAAGTGTCACTTCATTAACTTGACTACTTTACTACATTGCGTTTACGCTATCAATCGTTAACCGCGTGAATTAAGGCGTGAAGTACATTAGGCATTACGTATCATTATGCTATGCCTCGCACCTATACCACGAATGCTAAGACGGCATTATGCGCCTCACATCAGTTCCTATAGGTACCTAACGGAAAATTCTCGCTCTGATTCAAAACCTATAAAAACGTAATTGTCTATCGGTATAGTAAGAGCTATAGTTTCTATTTTTAGTTTCTTAATATTTTGCTGTCTTATTGGGATACTGTTATGCGGTAACATTGGTTGTGGAGGTCAGATAGGCATTCGGTATATTAGAAATGCGGTAACCAAGTAAACCAGGTGAGATTGGAAGCTGACCCCAGCGTAGCTTGGGGAAAACCTACACATAATTGTTTGTTGTAATACTCAATAATGTTATTATTATTTACTTTCCGAATTTTACTGGAATAAAACCTCTTTCAATAGATCCTTCATCTACTTTCTTGAGAGCGTTTAAGAAAAGATCAAGCAGAAATAATAGCCTAAACTTTTAACAAAATAAATGTTTAAAGAAAGCAACATTTCGTTGCACTTTCTATAAACAAATCTCTCGTTTATATATTAAAATATATTAAGGAACAAAACATATTCAAAAGCAGACGATTTATTATAGTTAATTGGCGCTAATCTATACTAATATATAAAGCTAAAGTTTGTTTGTTTGTCTGAACGCGCTAATCTCAGGAACTACTGGCCCAAATGGAAAAATTCTTTTTGTGTTGAATAGACCATTAATCGAGGAAGGGTTTAGGCTGTAAATCATCACGCTGCGACCAATAGGAGCGAAGATACAATGGAAAATTGAAAAAAAACAGGGCAGGTATAAATCCTAACTTATATCTTCTACCCACGGGGACGAAGTCGCGGGCAACAGCTAGTTATTAAAAATTGGAAACTATAATAAACAGTCTTAAACAAAATAACGGTCGAATGGAAAATTTATGAAACTGTTCACTTTCAAAATTAATTCAAAAGTTCAGAATTAATGCTCCTTGTCATAATGTCTATTAAAAAATACTTTTCGCGTGTCATTATAAAGTAGTAGTGTCAAAAGAAATGTCATATGCAAATGTCAACTTTTTAAGAATGTTAGTGTAAAATGAATATTTTGTGATAATACACATGCACAAGGAAACGTTAAAATCGGTCAAGTGTATTGCATAAATACATTAACAGTTGTGGCGAACCCAGTTATGATGTTATATTATTTAAATTATTGACATAAGTGGGCAAAGTAAGTCGGTTATTATAAAAGACGTTTTGAAATATCAATTTATGTAACTGTATTGAATTGTTTAAGTTTATTTATGGACTCGCCTCGGGCCTTGTCCTAGGCCAATAGGCTCGTTTATTATGTTGGAAAGCTATTACCACCGGTTATAAGATAAATCCAATGTAAAATAGATTAGTGTGTTGCGAACTTGTTTGGTTACGTAAGGTTTATTAATAGATATGTATATTTATTATTTATAGAAATATAAATTATTCATAAAAAGGGCAAGATGATGGCTAAACGAAAGTTTATTTGGTACTTGTGAGCCCTTTAAATTCGATAAGCTCTTGTTGGCTTATAACGCTTAAAGGCAATCGAATATAGCAAAATTTCAATTTACTAAAGTCTTCACAAATTGACGGGCCTGTTGGTCTAGTGGTTAGTGACCCTGACTGCTGTACCGGAGGTTGTGGGTTCGATTCCCGCCCAGGACAAAAGTTGTGTGATGAGCATGATCATTTGTTCTGGTGTCTGGGTGTAATTTATCTATAATATGTATGTATTTAGAAATATATAAGTAAGTTTATCAGTTGTCTGGTTACCATAACACAAGCTCTGCTTAGCTTGGGATCAGATAACCGTGTGTGAGTTGTCCCAGGATATATTATATTATATTATATTATATTATAAAGACATTTTTATTAAATAGGAAGCAATGTACTCGGTACTATAGTCTCATCACATTTTTCAATAGTAAAAGGCAAACTTTAAGATCAGTTCAAGGAACGCCATCTATATAAAGTTGGTAGAAACTGTAAGCGCCACCTATCGTCCAGTAGAAAAACTAAAGCCAATTAGTTCTGCTACTTGCCCACAGATGTCAGCAAAAGTTACACTTACAATATCAAGCGCCTATACAAAAAATAGATTAAAATCAAGTATTGTCGACACTGATTAAACTATTCTCAATATTTAGCTTGCTCCCAAACTTTTTTTACACAAATAACAATGCAAATCTGTCACATTTTAACAATGCATTATAATTTCACCAAGGAATGGGATCGTATTGTCGTCCAGTGACTTTGATAGTCATTATGATTTCTGGAATGTACATTTACTTAAGTGACGTTTGTTCTCGGGCATGCTACGAACCGGAAGATGAGGCCAGAAGATGAATAACGGGACTGTAATAGCTCGAGTTAACGGTGCGGCAGGCGAGCCAAGGATACTCTTGATTTCCAATTATAAACAACACCACTTATCACCGTTATTTGTTTACAGTTTACAATCGTGAACTTGATACGAAAGGAAGAATGCCTGAGAACTAGGTGACGAGGAAATTATAGACTTGAATTGGTACTAAAGCTTTTTGTGATAGTTATTACGTTTAGATACCAATAGCGAATGAACTTAGGATCAATATCGTGATCAGACTTTGATCAACTGCCACCTTAATGAGCTCTAATTATGATCAGAAATCATCATTAAAAATACACATCAATATTGGAATATAAAAGACACGGAAGAGTGCATTCACCGACGAAAAATAAATCTCGTGACGAAAACGATCTAATAGGTTCAGATAAATTCCAACGCGAGCGAAATGTACCAAAATCATTTCGCCAAAACCCACTTCCCGAGGTAAATTTCACTGCCGACGCCTTTCTCTTTCGCACACTACGATGGAGAGGGATCATGGCGGCCAGTGACACGGAGGCTGGTAGAAAGGCTTCGCCTGATCGACCACTGGCTTGTTGTAACTATTGTCTGTCTACTATGGAAGTAGTCGAGACAATGCATCTTACTGCATCGGCAACGGTAGTGTAAGAGTTAGTTTAGATTGAAGACCCGTAATTTGATTAGCATAACCGGCAGTTAGCAATGAAGTGTCTAATGAAATGATAATGAATGGATGTTTATTTTTCAGTTTTAACGTATTTTGTTGTACCTACCTATCTTTATAGCTATTGGTGCTGGTTGTTAATAATGATGATGATCTTCGACATTATAGTGAGAAAGTTTGTTTCCGTAAAGTTTATAGTGTCATATGAGAAAACCTACTGCAGAATCACGCTCTATGCATAAAACCAAATCAAAGTTTTGTAAAACCTAAGATCTATTTGGGGCAAATTATTAATATGAACTAACCCAAGCCAATCTATACAAATCAAAGTAATTTTGTCGTACTTTGATCAAAATCTCTTAGAACTGATTTTGTAAAATAAATACAAACATAATAATCTAGAAAATAACTGTATTGAAAAAGTAATTATTTCTTTAAAATTTTAGTTACGTCACAAAAAGTCCATTTGACAAATTGTTTGTAGACCAACACTTTAATTAGAACGATGGACGCAAACATTTCATTAATAGTAAAAAAGGAAGAACAAAATTAAAAGAAAAAGCGACGAATATTACTCACACACCACAATTCACGTAAATTATAAATCAAACACACTGCAGTATTGAATCCCTTTTGTGCTTGAAGTGTTAAAAAATTACATAATGTATCGAATTATCTGCACGTTCGTTACGAACGTTATGCTCTGATTTATTGTGACTATATCAAGTTTCTAATAACAGACCATACTCATACCAATAGTTCTGTTAAGTCATAACCTGTCGGGATTGCATCTAATCATTCATCCATTGAAACGTGAATTGTAGAAAGATCTCGAACTCCCTGATCTTCTGAGAAAAAATACTTTACTTTATTTATAATTTCGTCATTCATTACGTACTAGATTAATTTCTTTAACCGTGTATCATCATACTTAGTATAGAAGTTAATGCAAGGGAAAATCTAAACTTAGAGACTTATTTAAACTTTAACGTTCAATAATTGTGGTACATAAGGCGGACTTAATGAAGCGAGGCATTAAATCTACTAATCAACCTTTGGGTCAAATAAAAAAGAAGTTGGAATAGGCACAACAGTAAAATGCGAAATAATTAAAATTAAGTACTACATATAGCTACTGCATATATTCATCATCATCAGTGGCCTCTAACATCTGTGACAGATGCTTAAAACAATTGCTGTGTTAGTTTTTCTGATTTTGGCACTTGCACTGATGGCTAACAAGGTTTATACGGGAATGACGACTCCGGTCGCAATGCCAACAGACAAATTGTGTTCCCGGTGACGTAGGTCGTGCAACAGAACTTAGAGACTAAGTACAATTCGTAACGAATGTCTGATGTGTGTAAGTTTAAATGTGGGAGGCAAAGTTATCACTGGAAATTCCAAAGCTATAGCATCTTATCTGTAATAAACTTCAGATAGTTATACTAGTAAGCTTCAGACACCGTGTCTCTGCTTTGAGAAGTTATTCTAGCCACTTTCCGAGTTCCTGCGCGTAGCATTTACCTTCACCGATATTATTAACATTAACTACAGCTTTAGATGCAGCAATGGTTCCCTACTAGTGTTGTAGTGATAACCAAGTCTGTATTTTTCCCAAGTAACAGATTATAACTAACAGGTTTAGTAAAACGATAATGACGATAAAAAGGTTTATCGTCATTTATGTTTTTTTTCAAATTATATGTTATGCTTAAAGTTTTAAACGACCAAAAAAATAAAATGTCTTAAATTAAAGACTCCCAAGTGAACATGAACATTTATATTGCATTAGAAAATATAACAATTTTCTGTTATAATTGTATTCTTCACCAGCTATCAAAGAAATTTCGCGAAGTAAATTACCCACTGCTAATTAGTCTTCAAAATCAATATTTCAAAACTAAACCCGAATAACCCAATACACACATTGAGCAACGGTTAATCGGTATCAGCACTAGCAGCGGCGACTGCGCTTCACTCGCCGTGAGCCGCGGCACGTCTGCGCACGCGCCGAAGAAAGTCACCGGAACACTCATGGCTTTCTATCAACCGACACATTTCAAATGGAATTTATAAAGTTCATTTGAATTCGAGAACAAATCCACGGCAGTGCATTGTGTGACACGTTCGACGTTCAAATTTCTGACGTTTCGTAATTAACTGTCATTATTTGAATTTAAGTGACAGATAGTGTGACGAAAGTGAATTTTGAGTGTGATTCGAAAATCAGTTTAGTTTTAAACTTTTGAAGTGACCATTTATAACACCTGTAGTTGGATTGTTTTAATTGTTATTTGGATGCTGCTATTCCGATCATCATAATGGATCCAAGGTAACGGGTTTACTAGAAATTTGTCTAACGCTAAATTTTCTCTGAAATCTAGAACCGGTTCTAATTTCTCCTAAAGTATAATTTGCGTCATTTTTAAATACATTTTATGAAAGATCAATCTCTGTTAACAGCTGAGAGCGCTTAACTGTCCGTCCATTTGTGTTTAGAAAACATCTCATAACAAAGTATTTTATTTTAGTTTCTTTGTTTTAAGCAAAATATGTCTCTTTCGTTGCTAGGAAGGAAATTGTTATCAAAAGAAACCCGTCACTTAACTAATTAATACTCATATTTAATTAGGTGTAATCAGTAATGTAGCACCAAGAATTGCGTTATGACAAAGATTAACAAATTATAATGCTATAATGACACCATGACAGGGATATATGGTCATGCTATGACCTAATAATAGTATTGGGCTGTTACTCAATACTTCAGCAATTAAAATAATCATCAAACGTTGGGCAACATCAATAAAGTTGTGGCAACACCGCACCATTGATGTATTCAGCCGGGCAGGTGTGAGGCGCGTCTAGCATTAATTCTTATTCGAAAGCTGATGTTGACCCACCGTCAGATCCAAACGCATCATCTCGAAACTAACGTTTATGTTGCGACAGGAAATATTCAAAACCACTGATGTACAATACAATGCAATAACATAATAGCAGTGTTGCCAACAACTAAGGTTGCACGCAAACCTGGTAACAACTATGTTTGTAATTGCATAGTCCTTCTTGAGAGTTGAAGATAACATCGTAGCAGCACTTTCAATTACTTTGAGAACCTCTAAAACATCATTATCTGAACATATTTCATGATAAAATTCAGTGTCGTAAATGTTCGAGATCCAGCATTATAATTAGTTTTGCAAGTCATAGACTGTATTCATTAATGATATATCCTTGACCTTTGCTTTTATCATCAATGTATGATAATCTGAAAGTAACACAGGTCACCAACGGTGTGTACACTCACTGTACAGTCACAAATGTTCTTTTTGCCTTCCTTTCTCACGGGCTATGTCGCTTCCTGACTACTTGTCAAACTGGATTCTGTCACCGGCCTATTTTGATTTGACCCCTTTTACTGGCTGTTCATTTGTTATTGTTTCTTGCTCTTTCTAATTTATAGCGTATGAAGAGCTAGAAGCTACAACGCTATTGAAAGTGTCAACCTGTTTGAGTTTAATGACTATTACAGGTGAACGGATTGTAGGCCAAACCAAACCGTAAATTGAGTAGATCAGAAAGGTTGTCATTGAACGTGTTCTACTAAATAAATATTGTAGAATCGTGTACAGATTCTGCAAGAGTTCGGAATTGAATATTATGCGTTGTCGTGACACTAATTTTATACCACAACAAATTGATGCAGTCAATTGTCGTGATGTAAACGACGAATTACCTAATGATATATAATCAAATACTATGTTACATCAATCGTCATATAATACGTAACATTAGCATATTCGAAGTACATAAAAATATACTTGGCTTGGAATAACAATGCGGCAATTAAAATTCCTTCCGATGTTTTCTGAGATGCTTGTCAATGATGCACACGCAATTTTAAGTTGGTATGTTGGTACACACACCGCTTTACTTTGGAGACAAGTAAAAATCTTTTTTAGATAAATATTGTGGTGATGTTTGAACAAGTCGGTGGGTGCTAGTGGTGGCTGGTTGCATGCCAAGTGGACACGCACCTAGTGACACAGATGTGTTGTTGACCCACCACGATAATGGCTTCCATTGCAAAAACTATGGTTTTGTAATAATAATGACGACGCCGACCTCAGCCTTTCGTGTGTTTAACGAGATAATAATGAAATAATTATGTATTTATAGGTTTGAAAACTCATTTATGAATATTCAAGAGCTGCACACTATCGAAGCTAAAGTAAATACTGCATCTACAGATAATATTTACTCATACAGCTGACTTGATAATTAGAAATCATTTGAAATCAACTTAACTCTAAGTAGGTTAGTAATCAATATCAACAATCTAAAAAATAAGAGAAAAAAATATGGATCCCATTCACCTGAAAAGGTGGTAAGCAAAAATTGCCAGGTGACATTTTCAAAGGGTTAATCGATAAAACCTTGTACTTATTTTATACAATATTTAAAGTGATTATAATTACCATAATAGCCTTTAAATAACACGACCTACAAGTTTTACCTTCGTGTAGTTATTATACCAATATTATATAGCAAAGGTTTAGTGGTAGGCACTTACGTGGAAAACTTACAAGGTTTTACGAGCCAAGACGAAAACCTACCAAGTCCAAGCTATTCATATGAAGATTCTACATTACTTCATTATTACTAAGGATGAAATTGTTTATGTAGTTACGCTTATTAGGTACTTCGTAACAAAATAAACTATGACGAGTCGTTTACATGAAAATCTCGCCTACGACATCCTAGTCATTAGCATAATGTTTGCTCAGTCCTATTTTACGTGGACTATCAAATAAAGGACTGTAAATAGATTTGGCAAAGCCTTGTCAAACATCGCATTTTCCAGGAACTACATGCCATAAGTCAACTACGTAGATATTCTTCTTTCAGATTGTATTTTATGAATACAATCTGAAATAGGAGATATTTAATCACAGATGAATCACTATAAAGAAATTATTCAATAAAAATTTGGTTAATTGTTTATTTACAATGCAGATGCAATTCATTTAATTAAAGTCATTTTCGTAACGTTCATGACATTAAGCCAAAACTGTAAGTGGTCATTTTTTACATCCATACATGATACCCGTTATTATGGACGACGACATTCACAAAAAAGGATTTACGCTTGCTGTCCAAATGCGATTCGAACCCACAAAACTTTAATTTGAAAACATAACATTTCAAATTAATGTTACAGTTGCTTTTAAGGATATGATAGTCATGAGCTGATAATAGCAAAATTGCTTAGTTTCTTTAAGACAGGAAAGTTTATTTTCTCTAAACGCATTAATGATATCTACTCGTACATCTGTCCGTAAAACATTGTTTAGAAAGCGTCTTTCACATCTAGACTTATCACTCCACATCGGACCTAGACCGGTGTAACACCACTTAATATTAAACACATGTTCATATTAGAAACAAAAAGTTTCAGCTTCCTCGTTTTAAAAGCAGTAGGAGCGTGGTCTGCCGGTAAAATTAACAATTTGCATGACAGCCATCACGCAAGCGATAATACATCCGTTGAAGCTGATTACGAAATCTTGAGATATTCTCTACTTACTTAACTATCCTTTGAATTAATGTCCACATTCTAATTCATAATTCGTAAGATATTTTCAAACATCTTTAGAAACTCATCTTATACTGAAGATGAGAAATATTTTGACAATTCTTGACCTTTACAAATAGGTTTTCCCAATTCCAAAGGGATTACTTAAGACTATAGTCTAACAAACCACAGGTCACATAACAAACCTACTATATAAGCCATGGCTGCGTGACACAGTCTAAGCCTCGTCTCACGCGCGATCCCAAATTGCATATGTCAATAGAAATTGAGAGTGTCGTCCATAATTCAGAGTTACGCCACCATACGCACGCGGTAGTCAGCAAACCACTGAACTAACAAAACAAACCGGCCAATCTTGCAGCTTTCTCTAACGTGGATGGGCACCGGCATATCAATCTCTTACGTCACAACACGCCTTAAAAATAAAATCGCATGAGGGTGGATCAATTGATATGGTAACCTCACACAATTATAAACATACGTGACCGTAATGAAGATTAAATTTGTAGTAGGCATGACACAGAAAAAGGAGACGGTCCAATCTGCACGTAGGCTGTTGGAAATGAAGGCAGTGCCCCACTTGACAGAGTGGACATTCCAAATGTAGTTCGCAACGAAACCGATGGTGAATTAATTAACGAGTTTTTATCCAAATGAGGTTGGCTTGGCTAACGTATTAAAATGTCGGGGTTACGTATAACCACATCATTACTATAAAAATAAGTGATTAAAGGCGGGATTCTAAGGGCTAGATCCTTCAAAACCAACATAATTAATCTTAAATGTGAATGCGAATGAAGCAATTCAATGATGAACAGATAGCGACGCGTACGATAATACAATTCATAATACATATATTTGTTCTTAAGTCTATAATCTTTACCACGCAAGACCTCTAGCATCTTTGACACGCACGACACACTTCCTTATGTAAGAGTCAAAAATCAATTTTCGATCAAACCGTTAAAATCAACATAACTGGGGACCGGCAGTGCCCATGAATAAAGAAATATAATTCGTTATTCAGGTTGAGCTATGGAAACGAAGAATAAATACAAAATACGGTATATTGACATCAATACTGGATGTTGTTTCGAATATAAATGATCGTTAAATAATTGCAAAACTTGTCCTTACTTAAATGTAAAACGAAATTATTTTTACCTATAGTGGAATTGGCAATAACCATAAATTGTTTATCACCTTCACACAATGCAAATAAGACAGATAATTCTTTTTTATACTGTTTAAATCAATTGTAATTTTTGAATCCAAGGAGGAATTGAGTAGGGCTGTAAAGTGGTTGATGATAAAAGTGTTGCAGACAAAGAACAGAATTCAGATCACATGGGAGACAATGGCTTGTGTCAGCTTATAGCATCATTCTTACACGCATCACGTTGTTTACTACGACGTTGGTGGCAACAATTCCTATATCTTCGTGCAAGGAATTTATACGGTCGCTTTAAAGGATATTTTTAGTGCCTTGTTTATTTCCTTTAAAGACTACTTGACTTTTAATGAATTTATTACGTGTTTGTTTTTAAGTATTGTTAGAAAGGAAATTACTTAACATGGTCAACTTTAAAATCAGTTTATTACTGACAAACTTTACGTAAAGCTCGGTGATTTATTGTTGGTCTTATAGTAACCGGTCCGTCGTGACCAGTAGATTTGCAGATCAATTAAACTGATGGCTGAAGCTTTCGGAAACCGGGGTCAAAGTTGTAAATGTTCATTAAATAAAATGTTACCTTTCTCTTATTAGCATCTTCAAGGGTAAATTCAACTGTTGCAGAATGTTACTCTATTTCAAAATATCTACAATTAACTGCAGGTGAATGGACATAAACTTTAATTGCACTTTAGTGGATCTACTAATGCTTAATTGGTAGCCTTGGAATCAAATCGTCTATCGCAGTTAGGTGCAGTAGATACCTTTTATTAATATATCCAACTACATCTTTAATATCACGTCTTCCATCATTATTTGCATAACTCATATATGTTTTACTAGCTCTGACACTGAAAATACGAAAAACTGTTTCATGAATATTCATGATCATTTTCGAAGGTGACCTTCTTGCTTTTGTTTCATCCTAATCTCCTTGTCGCACGTGATGTTATTTTAGACAATACTCTAGTGTTGTCATTTCCATTTAAGATAAAAACATTTATTTAAGTATTTGTGTCTATTTGTTACTTGACATTATCTGACTTTACTGTTACTATGCTATTCGAAAATCACGGTTCAAAAATGTTATTACAACTTTTTTATTAGTTTTTTTACTACGACATCTGTATTTTCTCATATCTTTTCGACAATGTACATTATATTAGCTTTAGTATCAATAGCACCTGCTTGGTAAATAATATTAAAAGCAAACAGTTGCTTGTTGCTGTAAGGCTTGATTGCAAAACACTGGTTTGGTTAGTATCTAGGTATTGGGTCAAACCGTTTAACACACTCTGACCGTCCCAGTCAATTTAATGTATTTAGTACTATACCATACCGCTGACAGCATTGCATAAAATTTTGCTGGAGTTTAAAAATATTTAACATGTAGCATGTAGTAATATCAAATTAAAAAGTAAGTAAAATTTGGAGATAGGTCTCGATGGCATGCAATTGGGGAGGCCCATGCCCCGCAGCTGACAAATATGGACAGATGATGATGATGATGATAATGAAGTACCAAAATTATGGATATTTTTTTTGCAATGGATAGATGTATTATATATTCCATAATAATACATCCAGACACAATACGCCACATGAAATGAACATGGCTTTACTCATACTCTTGACGAACCCAAACACATACCTAAGTTATCTAAAATTAACCTTTCGGCTCTATGGTTACATAGAGAAAACGATAGTTTAACCGGCTTATTTGACATTTACGTTAAACCGTGGCTTAGAAATTTAACACGAATGAAGAAACCCCCACAAGTGACGATGTGCTAATCTCACAAGTAATTGTTATATCTATGACTAAAGTTAGACTTAGCTATAATTAGGTAAAAGGACACGTAGAAATAGAATCGTAAGTAATATTCCTTCTATCGCTACTTTGTACGGCCTTTTTAAAACTTATATCAGCGTTGGTGGGTTTTCACAGACTCATGTGACATTACGGATTTTATATTAATAATTGAAACTTAACACGATGCGTCTTCAAATGGAAACACCATTCACATTTCCTAGAAACTTAATTCCCAAAAATATTAATTAGGCTTAAGCACCATACAAAATTGTAATCAGCTGATGATAGTAAATGAATTAATTATTTCGGAATAGTCAATTACTTGCTTCGAAGAAGAACCAGCTGCGATAATAAGGCTGGTTATAAATATAAACAAAAACTTGGTAGCAATCGAGCAAAAGATTTTGTTGCAATAGATTGTGGCAATGGCAATGCGGCATGACAGTTACACGTACCTAATTAATATCGGGGTGGCGGTGCGGAAACGCGCACGCGCAGCTAACGGCGCTCACTACACTAAGTAAACGTATTGAACGGAAATATTATCCTTGTTACTGAGTGCTAAATTATGAAATTGTAAGTGTGATTTTAAGTTAGGATAGAAATTGAAATTGTTTGAAATTGTAAGAGATGGAAAAACAATTGAGCAGAAAATAACAGCTTTTCTACACACCTATAATTTAAGTATGAAACACAAGACTTAAAGAACGAAGAAAGAATTAGGTAAAGACCTTTAGTATAGCTAGTTTCTTCGAATACTCCTCAATAATCTGGTACTTCAAGACGAAGAGAGTTGAAAGACAAGAAATAAGGCATTTTGCTATTTTTTTAATTACGCATTGTAAGGAGACTGGGACAGATCAAATTAGATCCCGATCATTCAGAATGTACACTATGCTCTCAAATCTTTAACCATTAATTGACTAAAAGAAGACCTCGGACTAAAACATTTCAAACCCACATCCGTTCTTTCACCTAATATTAAAAAATTACATAAACTAGCGGTACAATTAAAAGAAATGTTTAATTTTGATGTTATAATTGGCGTATTTTGTTTCGGTCTAAATATTTAGAATGTCAGTGCATCAGGCTCTAAGCTATCAAACTACTTAGTTACGACAATTATAACGGAATTAGACAGTCTTTCAATGATTGCACACGTTAAAGGCTGTAATGAGGTAATCACAATGAAGGATGTTGGATTTAGGAAGACTGGAGGATAGCCGAGTGGTATAGTTGGGTTCCTGCGTAGGACAAGCATTTATGTGATGTGAGTGAGTGTCTTTGTTGATGTAACTTGAATGTTTGTGAAAACCTAAGGACTAGAGGATTAAATATATACCTCAGTCGTTATTAGAAAAAATGGGAGAATGACAGTTGAAGATCGTTCCTCTTTAGTATAAACATGCATATTTTATTAGACCAGTACTTATGAATGGTAACAGCATTGTCGCTAACACCAGAACTGATTTATGTTTTAATCTAATTGGTACCTACTCTGGTACCGACAGTGGCGCTGATTCGAGCAGTGTCACAAGTTGTAAATATCTTCGACGGCTAACGACGCTGACATTACTCGATAGCTACTCGATCTTGATTTGGTTTCATGAGTCCATTTCAGAATCGACTTTTGAAACGAATAAACTACAGAACCAGACCCGTTTCGGAAGTTTCCCTGCAAGTCCTCGCGACTGATCGTTCCAATTTAGTATACAAAAATAAATAATTGAATTCTTCACTCAAGTTGCATAATGACGTTATGATACACAAAGAGAAATCCCACTCTTAAACTCATAAAAACCTAATTTATGAGATTTAATACATACGTGTCTTTTCGTAAAAACAAATCTTCTTGAGCTTATGTAAGTTTGTTACTGTTTTATTTAAATAAACCTTTATTTAAAGGCTTTACCGGACAATTGAACACAACAAACACACAATTTGCATCTCCGAAACAGGCTTAAACACTTAGCGTGAAAAGAAAACACTACAGGACACCAGACGATGAAATACATAAAACGCATTTATAATAACGTCATAAGATTCAAAATCGTGTGGCAAAACGACAAAATATTGAGAAAATAAATTGTTGGATCATCGTCAGATTTGCTGAAGCGTTATCACGTGTGCATAAGGTTCAATATTGCTTGAATTCTTCATTTTTATTTGAGCACGCATATTTGTTTGACAATGTGTACAAATAATGGTCTGTTCGCGGTTGTTACCGTTGTTCGTACAGCCTCCGTAACTGATTGCCGACGATGATCGTGTTACATGCTCGCTTTGAGCTGCGACGTGAGTTGCTCGTTAAGTTTCTAAGTTTCAAGGTCGATATAAGGTATATACTCAGTTTGAGTACCTTGAAAGCAATTTGCCTTTCGTCGGTGACCAGAGATGTATGAAATGAGGCATGGTACTTAGAATGAGTGAGAAAAAACGCGTCGAAGAACTGGTGTAAGCAATAGAGTATGTTTTATTACATTAGAGACTAAATTCTCTAGAATCCTCATAATTCAGCGCATTCTTCCTAGGTGCTAGTCGAAAACTAAAAGTTCCCATTAAATCTCATGCTGTCTCTCTCTTTTAAAGGTGTAAAGTAGAGACAGATAAAAAATTAAGAAGGCCGTGTTGACTATTGTGGTGTATGTCATCTGAATGAAAGTGAGTGTAAAAGTGTTACAAGCAATAATTAGCACTTGCTTAGGTCTAGATGCGAAAGGCGTAAGGTCTATGTCCAGCTGTGGGCAGCAATAGGCTGAGTTGCTTGATTGACAAATTGACTAATAATAATAATGTGATACTGAAAAATGAAGTGGACTAGCCAAGCTTAAGTATAACTTAAGTTTAAAATTACTCTTTATATATTAAACTTTTACATAAACATAGAAACAAAAGACGAGGCATTTAATTTAATCATAAACTGTTAGTGAAAGTCAAAGTTTGAAATAGTGTTCGCACCGCAAACCAAGCCACAGCATACTATCTGTTTTATAAAGAAAGTTTATAATTTAGACGTACAATATTCATAATTATACAGCATTATATAATTATGAGATATAAATAATTCACGTCAATTTAAAATATTTTCTCTAAGTGTAACGTATTTAATTCTTGCTGTGAGAGCGTAAAACGTTCTCGTGGCTAAACTACAACTGCACAAGTTGATCGATCAGTGGTTAAGCTTTACTAGATACGGTCGGTCCGTGGATGGGCTAGCATCTACCTCATAATGTATATCAGAAGGCATGTTAAATTGTGGATCCCGGCTGTTGTGTTATTTACACATCTTTGACAGTAGATACGGGTAGTCAGAAGCTAGAAAGTCTGACAAGCAGTAGTATTTATTTTATTTTATTTAAGATAACTTGTAAAATTAGTGCTAAAGTTACGAATTACTTTTATATATAACAAGTTCAAGCTCAAATCATTGTTTGTAGAAACAAGTCTTTATTTCAAGTGGTTTATAAAACCTGTTGAATTTCTCTTGAGGTAAAATTTCGGCCGATCCCACTCCGAGCATGTTCTACTGACACACAATTTTGTTCTTAAATATTTTTACTATAATATTTGTACCTAATCACTCATAACTTTCGATGGATCGAAATATTTTTAATACCATAGGAAATCAGTTAAGTGCATTATAAACTTTTACACTGGCGGTACAATAAGACTAGGTATGAAAAAAATGATCGAAAAAAAATTCGTCACCTACTGAACTTCTGACCGTACTAACCTCCATTTTTATTTATTTTATTTATAGTAAAAGCGGCAAAAGTATTACATCAACTGTGATTTTCAACGGTCTATCTATAATCATGAGATACTATCTACTGACTAACAAACAAACAGACAGATGAGCCTTGGTAGGGTTCAATTTCAACCCTTGCGGCATACCTTAAAATTTCGGCCAAATCACTCATAATCATCAATCTATCGATCTATAGTCCTTATCAAAAAGCCTTCTTGTTAACGGTAATATAATAAGGTCTGGGTCATTGACACAGCTTTCGATATTGTTTACGCGTCGCTAAAACCGCCATTCTGACCAAAATATTCACCCACACTATACTTACAACTGTAAACGTAATTTAATTTAGATGTCGTTCGTTACAATGTATGAATGTACATTGTTCGCGGACAGCTTTTATTCCATTCACATGAAAAAGAACGCAGCCATCGTGAACTCTTGGGATTCTCTTGAAGATTAACTTTATTTGTACGCCTATGGTGACTGTGTGAAATATTTGACGTATACAAACAATGACGCACCTCTTAAACTATTTCTAACAAATTATTTCATAAGTTATATCTTCAGTTCCGTTATTTGACCCTTAAGCAATAAGTGTGAAAGCACACTTCACCATAAGATAATTTGTTTTATTACATCGAGTACGACCTTTAACCTAAATTATATACAGTTGTATTCTTGGCAACGAAATCTATGTTAGATGCCTTCTTACCAATCTCTTGGATCAAGATGCTATATTGTTCATATGTTAATAGGTACCTGTAACAAAAAGCAAAAATATATTAGTATATAAACTTATCCATTAGCTGCATTGTATGCATTTTGCGGATTAAACTATGTTTACAAAACGAATTAATAGATGGATGCGAAGTAATCTTTTACAATTATCATGAATATATGTAGATAAACATTTGCTAAGCTTTTGTGTATTATATATGCGAGAATAAACTTACTAAAGCTTATTTAACATTGTTACAGAAATCAATTATCGCGAGAGCGCGAGTGCGCGTTACATCATGGGTCAGGAACAGTCGTACTCGCACGCTAGCGTGGCTCCGGTGCGGCGGTACACTCACAAGGACAAGTACGAGGAGCCCCTGCAGTACAGGAGCGCGCCCCTCGACTACCGCGCACACGACTACGACAAGGACTACAAACGGCACAAGGCGAGGCGGAGCGCCGACAGCTTCAAGAGCGACAACTCCTCGACCGAGAGCAGCGGCTACAGGAGCGGCTCCAGCGCCTGCGAGTACCGCTCCGACAGATCCTCCAGAAGCGACTACTACTGTACGTCTCTCTACAAGAACGAACACTACAAAGACGTCAACAAAGAACTCTACAAACCCGTCAAGCTACACAAAGAGAAACGATACAACACGCTACAACTGTTCGACGCCGAAAAAGACGATTTGAAGAGCGCTCGCCTCAAAAGCTATCTTAGTGAAACGGAAAAGGCGAAAACGACGCCCATGAAAAAACCGGGCATAAGAAATTACACGCCTAAAATTCTTTCGGAAGAGGAGCAAAGAAAAAAGTCGCACAATTGGATCTAAGAGAGCTAAGACTAGTAGGATAAGTTGTATATATTAGTTTAGCGGTAGATGAGTTGCACAGGTAGCCATGGAGGCGGCAGGAGCGCTGGCCAGCTTGGCACCGTCGCCCATCACCGTATTGGGTCTGATACCACTCCTGGCACTCGGGATCACGTACTTCAGATACCAACAATTCGACCCGGAGTCTTATATTACGGAAGTCAATGCTGTAAGTTATTATAACCTTTTTCTTATCAATTTTAAAGCAATATGTTACGTTTTCCATAAAAGTCGGTACCACTTATTTTACAACAAAAATAATAATTCCATATCACGGCGGTGTGGGTAAGCATACCGTTTAAATAAAATTATACCAATTAAAGTTGCGTTTAAGGAAAAATTTTGTACTTTTTTCTCGCAATCCCTTAAATGAATAATACAACAAGTTAATTTTTCCCCGGATCACTCGATGTCTTTTGCCACTTTCTAACATATTTGTAATATCAATTCCAGGTGATGC
Source organism: Trichoplusia ni (assembly GCF_003590095.1). Taxonomy (NCBI): domain Eukaryota; kingdom Metazoa; phylum Arthropoda; class Insecta; order Lepidoptera; family Noctuidae; genus Trichoplusia; species Trichoplusia ni. The sequence continues at coordinate 5,817,471 of NC_039495.1, read as the reverse complement.
CGATCTACGACTTTGTGATAGTCGGCGGCGGTTCAGCCGGCGCAGTGGTCGCGTCGCGGCTCTCCGAGATCGGCAACTGGACAGTGCTGCTCCTGGAGGCCGGTCAAGACGAATCAGAGATCTCTGACATCCCCGCGCTGGCGGGCTACACGCAGCTCTCCGAAATGGACTGGCAGTTCCAGACCACGCCTTCAAACAACCGCTCCTACTGCCTCGCGATGAATGGTGACCGTTGCAACTGGCCTAGAGGCAAGGTACTCGGCGGCTGCAGCGTACTCAATGCTATGGTGTACGTGCGAGGCAATCGCAACGACTATGATCTGTGGGAGGCTCTCGGCAACCCCGGCTGGTCCTACGATCAAGTGTTGCCATACTTTTTAAAGTCCGAAGACAATCGTAACCCGTACTTAGTTAGCACGCCCTACCACGCTGCAGGCGGATATCTCACGGTCCAAGAAGCACCGTGGCGCACGCCACTGTCGGTAACGTTCTTGAAAGGCGGCATGGAACTTGGTTACGAAAACCGTGACATAAACGGCGCTAAACAGACGGGCTTCATGTTGACCCAGGCGACGATGCGGCGCGGCAGCCGCTGCAGTACGGCCAAGGCCTTCCTCAGACCTGTGAGACAGAGAAGCAACCTGCACGTAGCCTTAGGAGCCCAAGTTACAAGGATTCTTATTAATCCTGTGAAAAAACAGGCGTATGGCGTAGAATTTATTAGAAATGGCCAACGTCAGAAAGTCAGAATTAAACGAGAAGTTATCATGTCTGCTGGTGCCTTAGCAACACCTAAACTAATGATGTTGAGTGGTGTTGGGCCTGCTGACCACCTCAGGGAACATGGGATTCCACTGATCGCAAATCTAAAAGTCGGTCACAATTTACAGGACCACGTAGGGCTTGGTGGCTTAACTTTTGTAGTCAACAAACCTGTGACATTTAAAAAGGACCGTTTCCAAACTTTTAATGTTGCTATGAATTACATCTTGTACGAAAAAGGCCCGATGACGACCCAAGGCGTAGAAGGACTTGCATTCGTCAACACTAAATACGCCCCGTCCTCTGGCAACTGGCCCGACATACAATTTCATTTCGCGCCCAGTTCGGTAAACTCTGACGGCGGAGAGCAGATTAGAAAAATATTGAATTTGCGTGACAGAGTGTATAACACTGTTTACAAACCGATTGAGGACGCTGAAACTTGGACGATACTCCCGTTACTGTTAAGACCGAAGAGTTCTGGATGGATAAAATTGAAAAGCAGGAATCCCTTCCATCCACCTGTCATAGAGCCTAACTACTTCGCTTACAAGGAGGACATAAAAGTTTTGATAGAAGGTATAAAGATCGCAATGGCTTTATCGAACACGACAGCTTTCCAGAGGTACGGGTCGAGGCCGCACAACATTCCTATGCCGGGTTGCCAGCACCACGTGTTGTTCAGTGACGAGTATTGGGAATGTAGTTTGAAACACTTCACGTTTACTATATACCATCCCACTGGGACGTGTAAGATGGGTCCCAAGCAGGACATAGACGCTGTGGTGGACCCGCGGCTGCGCGTGCACGGGGTCGCCAACCTCAGGGTTGTCGACGCGAGCGTGATGCCTACCATCATAAGTGGGAACCCTAACGCTCCCGTCATCATGATCGCTGAGAAGGCATCGGACATGATTAAGGAGGACTGGCTTGTGTTATGACAGTGTTATATTATAGTGAATGTAAAATACTCAGTCATGAACAAAATTGGTATCGTAAAATACTCTATAAGTAAAATATTATCTTATTGAAAGTAATTATTGTAATGTTAAGACTGTAAATATACGAAATAAGGTTTCTAGTGTACGTATTTTACTTTCGGAGTATATTAAGCGTTACGTATTGTAACAAAACTTACCTATTGTTACGGTACGGCATACAATAAAATTATAAAACATATATATGTTGTTTCATTGAAATCCCTGTGTAATATAATTAATAGTTACAGAATCTAAGAAGATTCAATAATAACAAGTGCAAGGAGAACTATTAAAATAACTAGACACAACAAAAATGTACAAAAAAAAGGGCGCTGAGCGTTTTAATCATTCTTAAAATCAATTGCAATGACCAATAAAAGCAAGCCTAAGAATATCATACTTTATTAAATAAAACAAGGACTGAATGTTCCAAATGGCACCCGCATAAACACTAAGCACTAAGCACTAATAAAACAATTTCGTCTTCTACTTGCTTAGATATTCAATCTTAACACTTGCCAGCGATTTAAGTATTACAGCGCTATCTGTTGGCGAAAGGAAAGATCAAGCTGCATTTCACAAACGCCATCTTTTGTCGAGTAGCAAAAACTTTTGCAACTGTGGAAAACGTACTAGTCTTAGCAAAAGTCGAGAGATCGAGCTTTACTTGAGAAACAAAGTTTGTCAAAATTTATTACCCACATTACAATTGCCATATTCGCAATACTAAAGAACATCCATATAAGTAACATGAAGTTTAGTGAATAAGTACACATTAATTGTGTACATCATATATTAAATGTAAAATTCTTTAAATGAATCTAGGTACCTAACTAAACATGGTTCAGTTATGCGATGATTATGTTACTTTTATTGAGAAATCCAAGCTAGGTATACCAAGTTTTAAGGGCGCCTTGTACTACTTAGTCCATTATTAACAGACCCTTCAAAAACTTGTCTAATAAATAAAATCAAACGGAACTATAATCACTAATAATAATGTTATCACATAAGTTATGAGTGTTGCAGCTAATAATTCAATTAGTTTAGTTCACAATCATAACAAGTTGCAGAACGAGTCGGGAGAGCACGCGCGGTGTATAACTGACCGGTCAAGCGACTTGCACATGTTACTAATACTTGTTACTTGCTACTTACACAACGATTCAATCGAATTCGTCAGGTGTGATTATTAGTAATGCCGCGTTTACATAGGCATTTGAGTGATGTGCCAGTGAGTTGTGCGGATAGAGCGATTTAGATGTTTTAATAATTGATACCGTTTATGTTGTTCGTGTGGATTTATTTTAATACGAGTTTGATTTTCTTAAAAGTAATTTAAATCAGTCAAACGGAATACTGGCCAGCCGTATTAAAAGAAAATTAAATGAGCGCCATAAAAAAGGAGAGATGCTCAATATTGACCAAAATTGAAATAAAAAGCGACCCTAGTGTTAAACGTGCCATAAAACATCATTGTGAGAACGTTTAGTATCAACTGTGGTAGAAGTCATTTTTTTAGGTTTCACTAAACTCACAATGAAGCAATTTCACTTGCCCATGTAAACGCACCTTTGTCTGATTGGATACAGCTTTAAGCGCCACCCGTGTTATTCAATGTAAAATACAACATAACAGTTCCTATCACTTACAAACAGCCCGTGAACAGTACAATATAATTAAGGGAGAGAAGTAGAGCAGTGTTTAATACTTTGTTCTCAATAAGACGTATTGCGTTAACATTTGCGAAAGAGACTATAAACTTTAGAAGATTGTATTTCTTCCGGTACGGAATTGTTATCGTGGTACCAGAGTAGCGTATGTTTGTAAGTAGGCTTCCAACGCATTGCCATACACCGACACAAAAACGCGGATGACGTAGCACGGCGGTTCAGGTTCAGTCAGTAAGAGTCTGGCACTACCCGTTCCCTCTCCCAGGAGCGATGTCTCCGGTGTACCAAAAAAGAAAAAGGCGCCTTATATTTAAGTTCCACGTTCTAAAGTGATATATATGAACAGAGTACTGTTTAATTATACTATCAACGTGCTCCTCCTACCAAGCAACGCTTTTTCTCCAGCAAAAGAATTCATATTTCTATAAATGCTGAAAATAAACATTTTTTTTATTCGTTCCTAACAAAAACATCTCGTAATCGTCTTAAAATAACGATACTATTATAAAATTCGAATTAAGTAATCAAGTTGTTAACTACGCAACGATTATAATAACAATATTTTTAGCGATGTAATAATTTTAGAACATTCCTCGCTAAATACCTGAGTGATGTCAAAACAAGTAAAATGTAACGGTTATATCATAGAGTTTAACTAAAATACACGTAACTACGTTATCAAGAACGTCTGTCTGAAGTCTAAACTTATTACACTTATGCAGTTTTCTGGTCTGTTAGTTTAATGAGTTCAATTCCCACCCAGGGCAAATTTTTGTGTAATTGATGTATAATATACTATTTTTATGAGTTGTCTAGTACTCTTAACCTTTGCTCAGTTTGAATCTAGGTGGAGGTGGAATTTGACATATTTGAAACTAGTTATGGCATCATTTTCGGATACCCAAAAACACACAATTAAAAAAAAATACAAAGAGCGGCTACAAAATGTCAGTAAATAACCAAGTTAGTCGAGACTGACACTTGGGTACCGTACCGTACCGCATTTCCTTGCAGGTAGGTAGGTACTTAGATTTTTAAACATGACAAATAAATTTGTGTTTTTCTTATAATATTTTTTTTTAATGAATCCTCCTCATGAAAGTCACCAAAACAACTTAGTTAAGAACCACAATTAACCGGTACATTTGGAATGGTCAAGCAAGCTCCTGGTCTATATCCCAAGCACAACCTACTCAATAGCGGCGACATTATATTAAGTTTACGTCGCACTAACACTTTCTAGATATCTGATATCACAGCGGTTATGTCTAGAGCCGGACACAGGAAGTAACTGTTTATTGTGTACCTACATTATATTATTAATTCATGGATAAAGATATAGATTTTCCTTAAAATTTGCATTGCTTAGTACGTAAATATTATTTTACATTTAAGTGCCTTCGATACATTGCTAAGCCTAAAAAAGGGTCCAGGTCAACGGCGATATCATTGGCCTGAATTCAGTTTTGCGCTGTCATAAAACAATATGGAGAGCATATGGGAATTCGTTGAAAATTAATATAATACACCTAACTAAAGAATTTATCATAAAAAATTGTCCCATGCCAGGATTGAACTCGTAGCAAGTCTCAGTGGTAATCGACATGACGACCTATTCCACACGGTTATCATTCTATCTACAATCAGATTTTATCTATAAACCGCAAGGTAATATTATAAGCATATGTATTTTATACACGAGGAAGTGTGTCATTGACTCTCAACCGTCTTTCATGGTCTCGAATCGCCGAGGTGAGTCTTGGGTCTTGGGTCAAATGTCATTTCATTTGAATAACAACAACAAACTAAATATGGACATCTTCCGTGGCGAAGCAAAATATCACAATCGATGATATCATTCATCATAGATGCAAGAATCTTAAAGAAAGTAGGTTAGTAATATCAAAAGGCTTTTTTTATATCGAGGAATAAGATGAATATGCATTGGCAGAATAAGACAATTCAAGCTTATATTATATCCTGTGTTTTATGAGACTTCGGCATATATGATATTTTAGAACTTTAAACTTGCCACTTTTTATGATCTTAACTTTTATAACAGTGTCATACAGTTCTTCCTACAAAATATATGTTTAATTATCACAGTACCTACACCAGTTACACTAATACCTGGGTCCCGATTCTGCTATTTTACAATGGACGATGAATAAATGGCAATTGGATTAAATTTGAAATTATTCCTATTCTCTTAAGCATTTTGCAATACAATAATTGGAAGTTAATTGTATTGACCTTGAGTGTACCGTCCCGTACTGAATTTACAATTATTGTGTAGAAAAATGTTTAAGAGAACACGAAAAATGTAATTTTAAGCCAAATTTCATTCATTCATCGGCCGTTGTAAATAGCAGAATTGGGGCCCTGGACTTACCAATGTTGTCATACGCAAAGCGACGCGTGCGCAGCACTAGTCTCGCCTCAACAATGCACCTGACTCAGAGGTCATACCACCTGCTCTTAAACTAATTTGCAGTTGTGTGAGCGTGACAGTGCACTAAACGGTGTAGAGCGGCGTCTCTTTTGAACAAATACAACAGTCTTTCGTTAACAAATGTCGGTGCGCTCCCAGAGCTCACGTACGCCAGACGTTACGTAAGGTACGCAGGCGCAGATACCCGCAGGGTTCCGCATTGAGCAGCGCTTACATCGCGCTGTTACTCATTCGTTGCTAAGTAGAAAAAACTTGTTTAAAAATATAGGTCGCACATAATTTCTTATGTACGCAATTTTTTTATAATCTCATATCCATAATGAAGGATAGATATGTCGAATTAAAAAAAAAACATTCAATATGACCTAAACGACGTAACAGACGAAGCATCATCCGCATCAAAAATCTGGCGATTATTGAGGAAACACTTCCTTAGTTAGGCAATCATATGTAGCAAAACTATAGAACTTAAATCATACACCATAGTACAGTCATATTGAAGCCATTAACCATCTCAATAACAACATTACGTAGAGAAAGGGGCTTTACGAGGCCCTTATTTAGTTTTGCAACAATGTAAAACGATGTGTTGTAATAAATTAAACGTATTCACGAGGAACACTTAAATAGTTGTGTGAAGAAGATTAATGTTCCACCTTTCTCCGCTCTAGTGATCCGCTCGTAAAACTCGTAATAGTATTAACACCTCTTCATGTCCCGGCTGTTGTTAAGCTGCGCAATGTGTGAAGCAACGGGCGAGTAGTATAGTGGGGTATACGCACTGTGTGAAAGCTTCAGTTATAGATAACAGCATAGATATTATACTTCGATGCTAACTTAGAGCGAGAGCAAAGTCCACCTTTGATTTTTTTCGAAATATTTATCCCGCAAACGATTCGATTTTTGAAATGAAACGACTTTTACGGATTTTATCGCGGTTTAATTTTTGGTTTTAGTTCCCGACGTTTCGACACCTTTGCAGGTATCATGGTCACGGGCAGACCGCGATAAAATCCGTAAAAGTCGTTTCATTTCAATGTCTAACATTCGCGTAAACCTAAGATTCGATTTTTGTTTCACAGATCTAAGCAATTTTGGCTGTTGATTTGATTTTGATTTAAATGTCGTCAAATTGGTAAAATGTACCTAGCATCTGGATAGTATGAAAAATATATTTGTCATGTTCCTAGATAGGATTGCTCACATTATGTTAGGAACGAGGACAACAGAACATCCTTGATCGGAAAAAGATCAGTTTTCTGGGAGTAAAATATATTCACAGGCACTTTTCCTGATTAATTTAAAGGGGAGAGACGTTACATAACGAAAGGTTAATGAATTTTACGAATAACTTTAGACAACGACATTTTAATTCAGACCTAATAGCTATTCAATGCTGATAGATCTTATTATACATAGTAATTGCGTGCACGCCAAATCCTGCCATCCTGCACCGGTGTAATCGCAATTCTTAATCAATTACCCATTGCAAAATTGTGCGGATTGAATAAACATTTGCTTTGAATTCCGACTCAAATTAAGAATATTACTGTTATGATGTAAGACTGTTCGAACGCTAATTATGAGTGCAAATATGTGCGATTGGTAGTAGGAGCACGTATAATAGGAAGGAGGCGAGGAATGTTTGGCAATTCCACTTGAAACTTACATCATTTGTAATTAGGGTTTACTACCAATAAAATCTAATGACTACGCTTAGGATATAATATTTTCCATATACATCTGTTATTATCCCCCACTCACATATGAATAAAGAGATTTTTTCATCCAATTTGTTTCTAATTATAGTTTAACAACTATACCTTTGCGCCAGTATTTGGAACTTACACTTAAGACACCTGTTCAGAGTCAACTAAACTTTTTTAGGGTTCTGTACGTCTGAATACAAAAACGGAACCCTTATAGGATCACTCGTGTGTCTATCCGACCGTTGCTTACAGTCATTTTCAGACTATTTTATATATTTAATATGTATTTTTACACGTATTCTTCAGCACTTAATAAAAGTAAGATTTTTTTATCCTAGCTATCCTTCAACATTCACTGGTCATGGCCTTAGGTTTAACCTGATCGACATTAAAACTCAGATCATTTTAATATAGCTTACATAAATAATTATAATGACATTAACACCGAGACCCCGTTAAAATGACCTACAAATTTAATTTCAGATCAATTTGAACAACTGCTGCTATTAAGTGTAAATCTACATAGCAGTACACAAAATATTGTAGGCATTATTTAAAACGAGAGCAAGTAAAAAAGAAGTTGACAATTTTAAACCCAATACACACCAAAATATTTTCCCAATTTATATACGTATTATACTAACGTAGATTATTATTAACTTTAGCGTGATAACACACAAAAGTACTTAACACAATTGGTTCTCATTTCATTTTCCTCAGCTATACTCTAAAATCTGTTTAAAAAGTAATTAATTCTTAAGCCGCTGTAAGATTCAGTAACCTCGTATCACATACATACATATTCATTAATTTCATATTCATTGCGCAAATTACCCTGTGTGAGATAACCCGGTTGTTTGCATTCCCCGGACAAAGCTTCCGTAGAGACGCTTCTCTCCGACTATAAAGGATCGAATTACTGAAGTTTCGCGTAGCACTGACATAATGGTATCAGTTTTCTATCGAGCACGTCCGGGCGCAATAGTTGTACTAGTATTAGCCTACATACATACAAATATGTGCCCATTTTAAAAGCATGATACAAAATAAACAACAGATTATTTGACAATATCTAATAATATAAACCTGTTTCGTCCGTCAGACAGATTTCCAAATAATGTAGGATACGCATTTTTCATTTTACCACATAATATTAAAAAATAAGGAACATAAAAATCTCAATGGTAGTAGGGGCCAAAAACATCACTTTCTAGTGAAAAGCGTACTGGTAAGTGACGTCATACGAAATCACTGTATCCCGTTCCATATTTTTTACGAGATAAAAGTAAAAAAACATATCTTAAAGCTGAGCAGATTTTTTTCCAAAAACCCAATAGAATATCACAGCATGTTCATATTCAAATATTTGAAGGTATAATAGAAAATGCAAATTTAAAATAGCTGTCATGTTACAGCTGACAAGTTGAAGCATTAAATCATTTTCTGTTAACCTGCCAGCTTGATGCAATAGCTACAACTATTGATAAAAAACTTAACATAAAAGGTGTGAAATACAGTGCAACCCGAGTAAGCATTGAATATAGGTGAAACAAAATAAAATTACCAAAACAAAGTTCATTCGAGTAAAACTAGAATGTTGCAAATATTACGTAAGTTGTAAATATTTACATAAAGTACACAACAATTGGTCGTTTATATCGTAATATAACACGGTATGACTACAATGGTTCAGTCAGCGACAGTTTAAGAGCACGGCGCCTGTGAAAGCTTTTCACACTCACATTGTCGGCTGTGGTGTGACGTAAGCGCCCTCATTACCCACAACTTTCGATTTCTGGATGAAATCGAGTCTGCTTCCTTACTTCCAACTTGATAACCTTGTGGAAACATGATCTAATAAATACTGTGATATAACTAACGAGAGCCTGATCGAGGTGATTTATGATCAACTATCTAAGTTATCTAAGTTAAGTGTTTACTTTTAGTGCTTGATAGTAAGGAAGATAGACGTGGATTTAATAAAAGAGAATTTTAGCATATCTAGTTAGCAAGAGTAATCAGAACACAGGAAGTGCAAATCCGCCATAACTTAAGATTAAAAATCTGAGAACGATTAACCACTTACCATAAAAAACAAAAACCATGCACACGTGGTATAAAGCACGTAAATCGATTACAATAAATCGATATTGTTTCGTAATCGATAAGGAATTAGGACGATTGGTTTTGCAATGTGTTACGAGTGCTATTTTCGTCACATGTCATGTGGCGTCGCCGCGTTGTCATGGTGACGCAGCGAGCATCGATGCCGAGGCTTCTACCATAACATTATGTGCAGTTACAACATAGACAACTGATGAAGTTCACGGCACACTTTTCTATTAATTTAATCAAATTCTGGAACTTTGAGTCATTTCAACATGGTAATCTAATTATGTAAGTTTGAATCATACTGTAGACCTGTTCCATGTTCCAGTTTCGATGATTAAAAAGACGATGATAACAATGGACCAAACATAACTATTTTAACTTCTCTATGTATTCTAAATGCACAAAAGATGAAGCTCTGAATGCTCAATGCCTGCTATTGAGAATTAATTAGTAAGCATTTGTTTGTCAAACCAGGTGCTGTTTCGTCCACTACGCAAATTGTCATACTAATAAGTAAACACATATGTGCAATAAAGCAAAAAATGTATGACTTTTCTTTTAGCACCTTTGACTGCAACACAAACACAAATGCCAGTCATACAATTGACAAATACGTGATAATAATTTACAACATTGATATAGAAATTTATTTACTTATTTTAATACTATTTGATCAATAATTGTTAAAATTTATCAATCATTAATTAGTTAGTTTAACATTTCAATTAATTAGTTAAACATTTTAACAAAGAAACAATTTACTCTAAATTAGTCCAAAACATGAACTTTCTCATGTTCAATTCATAAAAGACGACATAGGAAAGAAAGACGAATGAAAACATAAACAATCTGCGACACCACAGAATAAAAAGAGGAAATTATAGTAATTATCATTAGCACTAATGAATGTGATCTCACGTCGTTCTAGAACAATGTCACGTCACTACAGGATGTAAAACCTTAATGTAGTGGAAATAAGAGTAAAGCAGGAAGCAGTCGTCGTGCGTGAGAGGAACCGGCGCGCACTGATGAGTTCCTTACAGATACCGCGGCTATTGTGGATGGAACTTTGGTTTTCGAGTTTTGTGCATCCAAAATGTACGAGTAGATAAGATTGATATCAATGCTATGAAGGACCATCTCCTAAGTAAGAGTGTTTTTGAAAAAGTCTTAAAACTATTTTTAAGATAAAGACTTCCTACGCTCCTGAAGGTGAATGGTTTCCGAAAGAGCTTAACTTTTTAAAAAAAGAGCTGGAAGTAAGATTTTTCACATAATTTACGCAGATATGCGAGGAAACTGGAATAATATCTTAAGTGAACTTAAAATTCACCAAGTTGTCAGTTTTAAAAATAATATCGAATGTTATCGCATTCGGACTTATTTTTAAATCTTTCAATGTCACTCATTACGAGGTGCTCATTAGGTCACGTAATGATTGCAGCAGATTGTCCGGCGAGTTTCACCAAACAAACCATAACGAAAACATACCCCGTCGACCCACAAGTCCACATAAGCCACCTCGTAACACACATTACGAATTTTCTGAAGCCCGGGGCGCAGGCGCGTGGGGCGGCCGCCGACCGGCGCGCGCGCACTGCCAGTCCACCACGCGGAGTCGCGTCGCGCAGCTGTCGCGAGCCAACCGGAACACTGCCTACCCAATCCGTCAGTTATTTTTTTTACCAATATTTTAATCTAATTTCAATCATCTAGTTTCTAGCTATTGTGAAAAAATATTTATAGTATCCATTCAGTTGCTTACTTCGTGACCGACTTCAGCGATTATATCGTTTCCACTCATTGTACCTGTAATGTGGTGTAATAGAGCCTTATCTAACATAGCGTAATACGACTGGTTAATCTTGTTAATTATTGCATAACGTCATACTCCTTTTTCACCCTTGGTTTGACGTAAGACGTTAGCGTGTGGTGCGGTAGGTCATGTAACATGGACAGTACTGTTTTTGCCCCGAACGTGACATCTTAGGAGAGCTCGTAATTGTATCCTAGCTGAAATATCACAGGAAGTGCATTAGTACATGTTTATGCAACCTCATTCCATGTGCTCGTGACAGTGTAAACTTATTTCCTAGCTTTATTGAAAATGTGTTAGACTTAAATGGAAATGGCTTGTCGCTGAAACCGATTTGAATAACGTGCCTCGTGTTGGTGTTAGTTAACAAGTAAATTACTTCCTTGGTACCTTTGATTGATTCATAGCACTTTATCTCGGTTTATCTTTCATTTAGTGATAGCATTTGTTACGCGAGCAGTGATTTGTTTGCACTCATCTTTGATTGTATTGTTTGAGTGATGTATAGAGTGCACTAATGTCAGTTTGACGTGACCTGTCAAATCTTCATTTTCGTTAACCTGTTACGTCAAAACAACGGTACAGCTTCTCGTGGTGCGCAATTTGTCGGCTAATCATTGGGCACAATTAGGTGTATTTACTCTTATATAACTTAAGTATTTAATTCCGTTGCTGACGTAAGCCTTTAACTAGCCTGTATTTACTTCAATTTATACATAACGAGGTTTTTAACCTACATTGTTTGCGATACTTAATTGTTTGAAAGCTCAAATGATGTCTGGGCCATTAATTAATGCCAAGTTAACTAATAGATTATCGGGGATAACGTTGCCAAATAGTATGTTATACAACAAACCAACAAATTGTTCAGTGTCAAAATACCAGTGCAATTTATTATTTTCGGCACAAGAAACACTCGAAATATTTTATTAAATTCCATTTTAAATTTTGAAAATTTCGACCTTATATCTGACCTTTTAGGTGGAATCCCCAGACACATTAACCGATAAGTAGATAAAAAAAAGCTTTTGTGTCCGTTAATTCGATCGTTAAGCGTTAAGATATTTTAAGAATGTAGACGATCATTAGGAAGTACACATATCTAACTATGACGTATCTATGCATGTTATAAACCGGTGTTCTTTTAAATATCAGTTCTGTACATGAAAAAAACATTGAAAAAAAGCAGTCAATAATCGAAACTAAAATGGGCTTTTCATCATTTTCTTCTTTTTCCGTCGGAGATTTTAGATCTAGCTTAACTCACCCTAGAATAATGATCAGGAGTGCTGGTTTCTTGCTTACTTATTATTTCTTGGGCATACGCGCATGAATTCGAAAGATACGTAGGTGCTTGCCGGGATTTGATCCTACGACCATATGACTTGGCAGTCTAAACTATCATAACGCAAGGTTATAGTTTCGTTAACCAATCTTCTGATGACCGTAGACCGTATCATCTTCTTAAGATTTTTTAAGTACATTTTTTCCACCATTTTACTTTTAATTGTTTACAAATCTTAAGTTATCACTTTTAATTATAGGTTCGAGCTGTCTCCAATGCCAAAGTGCATCGTCAGTGCGTGAGAACAATCATACAATACGTGACATTACGACTGCTTTCGAGATCAGAGACCGTTGCCTTGCACTAGCGGCGAGAGTGAGTGATCGGTGTAGTTTGTTAGTGTAAGTGTTAGTGAAGTATAGACAAGAACTTTTGTTTACGAGTTGGAAGATCATCGAGAGATATGAAGGTGAGTGGTGTGGTATTTTTTTTTTGACGAGGAATAGGTGACTTTAAGTTTTCATCTAACGCATCTAACAGGGTTAAAACCTATTTTTTAAATTTTACTGTACCTATTTACCACTGAATATTATTTTGGGCTATAACATTAATTAGTTAGTGAAATAGTAGCAGACTTGATGAGGCAGCGTTACATTATCTCTCAAGTTGATTCCACAAATGTTGGTAACCAAGACCCAAGTACACAACACCTCCACGGGTCACCGTGGAGGTGTTGTGTACTGTGTGTCATTTAAATGCCTGAAAGGTCACTCATATCTGTTGACCTTGTTGATCAATATTGAAACTTTCGATTTATTTACCAGTGATGATAACTGACTATTCTGAAGGCATACGAAATCGAGATCTCAGAATCTACAAGTTACAAAACTCAATATGCTAACACTTCAAATAAATTTTAGGTATACGCAATGCACTGTTAGCAATTAGATAGTCAAGAAACAAATCGGTACTCAAATAGATTTAACCTTCACGCGAATATCAGAAAATTAAATATATTTCGAAGTTCATGAAGAAATTTGGACAATGTCATTGACATTCTTGTTCGTGTAACTTCAATTATATTTACACTTACGACACTTCATAAGTACGTAGATGTGACTAAGCATCTTTGTTTTGAAGACAGAATAGCTAAAATGTAGAATAAAACCTTAACCATACCCTGACCTTTTTGGAGATAATGTACCAAGAACTTAGTACCTACATCTCTTTCCCTTTGTTTTATAGGAAGCTACAAAATTTTCTTCTCTAAGAAATACTTTGCATTAGTTTATACACTTATACCTACTCACAACTTAACATGTCTGGAATTTAAAAGAAAACGCAACAACTTAGCTTTTTTCGACATTTCATCTTCGTGTAGTCAGATGGGACATGTCCACTCCTTCGTTCTAAAAAAAAGTATATGTAAAAGTGGTGATGTATCCTACTTACTGAATAATTGAATTCTCAAAAGCGGAAAGAATATGCTTTTTACCTAATTAGTATCAAATTCTCACAACTTGTACGTGTAAATAACATTTTATTCTAATCGTAGAGATTAGCGTGAACCGCGAAGCATGGCGTTACTCAATGATATTACACGTAAAGTGATACTGTGTCATAACATCGATAATAAATTGCTTCGGGCCAAGGCCAGTGAATAACTAAATATTGCAGTCATTGTGAAACGCAGCCAATGTTCCAGGCTGACCGAACAGAAGAACGGTAGACTGCACAAAATTTGGCTAGACTGACGTATTTGTGGCGGCACGTAATGTATTCGGAAATAATGAGATAGGGCAACTGAATATGTCGTTTAGGAGGTCATTATATGACGCTTTATTGTCAAGTTATGGTATGTCACATTGTGCATTGGACTATCTATCTACTATAAAAATTGATTTTGCGTGGTTTAGTTCAGTACTCAACCATGCAAAAAAAAACCGCTTGAGTTTCAAAGACTCGTAAAAAACCAAAGTAAATCTAATGATATCGAAATACTAATTAGATAAAAAGCTCCATATTACACAACTCAAAAATTAAAAACATGACGCTCGTCTAACACCGTCCCAATAATAATAGACAGAGTCATCTCATTACTGAGAGCTAAAGTTCACTCTAAGTTACTAAGTAGAACGTCGACTAAACGGACAATAAAAATAAATAAACAGAAATGAACTGATGAGTGCACAATCACCCTTTTCAAAGAGGTTAAGTATAACATTCCCACAATTACGCATTATGTAATGAAACTGTTGTTTTAGTTTTGTATAAATAAAGACGAAGAGAATCATCATTTACTGCTTGTAAAACGTAAGTAAGCTTCGAAAAAGGTGTATTTTCTTTAAAGAAATACGACCCACGCACTAAGTAATTCCTTCTAAAGACACCCAGACTCAGAACAAGCATGCGTTGATCACACAAAAGCTTTTTCTACGCGAGGATCGAACGCACGTCACGTCGCGCCCTGTGGGTTTGCCCCTCACAAACAATCAAATAACAACTAATTAAGACGAAACCAAGAATTGATCTAAAAAGTATTCAGCTAAACGAACAATTATCATCACACATATTTAATATCCAACAATCATAAACACTATGTCAATAAATTTACTATTCATCGGATACGAGCCATTCAAATAAACACGATCTAAACGTACTAATTGATCGAGTTGTCAGCGCTGCGCCCGCGCCGCTCCGCCTCACGTATGCGCACTCCGCTTGATTATGCAAAACAGATACAAATGGTTGCATCACACTACATAACGACTTGGTTATGTTTTTGACATAATCTGTAACGTGCAATTAAACCGACTGCGATTAATACGATTTTGAATGTCAGGAGTTATGTTTGTTAGCAAAGTTACATGAATTTAAAGAACTCAGAGAGAACTCTCTTTAAAGGGAGATTGTATTTGATGTGATTATTTTCGAAGTCGGCTCAGATACCTCCACTCATATTTAAGATTTTATTTAAGATCTTGATGATAGATTTGAGAACTTTGTATTGCAAATTTTCAAGCCAATGACACAAATAATGTGGCTTCGATTTCGTGCTTGATTCTGGTGCTGATCGATTTCCAAAATCGGTTTAGTAAATCCTGAGATGGGTAATCTCAGGAATTACAAGACCTAAAACGTCACTAGCTTTTTCTTTAATATTAGCATTGAAATAGACTTAAAAATGAGCACTCAAGATCTACATATATTTGCTAAAAGATGAATCTTGTTATTCATATAAGGCTTAAGGTCTTTTTATTTTACATAATGTCATAAAAATATTCTGAAATGTTGATGATATTCGTACAAAAGTTATGATGCCTATAAACATGAAATACGCAACAACTATAAAGAAGCTTCAGTTTGACCCGCGAGTACTTACGTAAAGACACATAACACATGATGAAGCAATTTCATGTTCCCAAAATCATTAAAACTCGTTACCGAGTTATTTTTCAAGTTACCGGAAAAGTATAAAACCATTTCATACAAAAAATTACCTACGACGGGATCTTTTTTGCAAGCATTTTCTAATCTCGATTTTTATAAATATTACTTAATTCCTACCCCTTTTACTTCAACCAATATTGCTGCAAGTTTGTCTCTTCAGGAGACTTTCCGTTGTTTCTATGTACGGCCCAACTATGAAGCTATACTTTTATAAACATATCCGCTCCTTTAGAATAGTCATATTTTTCAAATCTTTAACGCTTAAACATTATTTTACTTATTTCTAATTTATTAAATCCACACAACGAATACATTCCGAATACATACTTCTTTCAATATGTGCTATCCGGCAACGGATGAGCATTAAGCAACATGTTTACATCCACACAAACTTACACAATTGTAACTGCATTTCCCAACAGTTTCCAACAAAATTAGTTTTTCGCTAATTGTTCCTAAATCAAAACAGAACCAGCACAACATCATCTGATCACCTACTTACTGACTTGCTCTGATTAACGCGGACGTAACTGAGATATTTAACAATGAGATAACGCAATGCCTTATTAACGTATTGAATATCATTAACGCATATTATCTAATTTATGTTTCACTTAATATATTAGAAGGGGAATTTTAAGATGAATCGTTTTGTGCGTGACCCTATGACGGAATCGGAATACTTATTTTATGTGTTGTTTATTATTATATGGTTAGTTACTTACGTGATACGCTTAGCTTGAGAATAGGCGCAATTAAGAATTATACAGCACTTGATTTGACTTAAAGTCAGATGTTTTATTGTAAACATGGAAGTTTTGATTCCAAAAGCCTAAAGCGTATTTATTAAATTAATAAATCACAAAATACAGCCTCTCGAAAGTCGTTAAAAAAAAGATATTATTTATTTGACACAAGTTAACACAAAATCTTACAAGGATTAAAGGCTACAATTCGTTCAGAAATGATTACACAGTTTATTAGTAGTAGATGATGTATGTACTACTCCTCAAGTTTAAACGAAAACAAATCACGAAATCAAACAAATCGACTCTACAAAAATCGTGTATTGCGCGCCCTGCCTTTAACCTTACTCAAACTATGAAGCATTTACAAAAAGCTTTACCTTGTTATAGTAAATGCTTTCTCACAGTAAAGTGGTGACAAATAAATTAGAGACGTAACACATAATAGTCCATTCGGGAAATATCTTTACGCAACTACAAAATACGAAGTAGCCACTCATGCTACTTCAGTGTACATTGCCTTGGAAACAATGATTTTTTTCTGCGAAATACGTCTAATATTTTTACGGACGGATAGAATATTATTTATCGTACACCATATAATTACAGTGGTGATACTCAGTACGTACCGTATAAAGTTACTCTATATTATATAATTCTAGAATCGGTCAGTCATTGCAGAATTGAATATTCAACATGGAACCTTCATCAATTTTAAAATATTCTTAGAATAAATATACATTACGACAATATAAAAATAAATGAAAAAGACATTAATATTTAAAGTAAAGGAAACTAAGTAAAAGTATCATAATTTGCGTATTTATTAAAAAATAGTGAGACAATTAGTTCCGACTATTTACCACGGTAAGGCTTTACCTACCTTTTATAAGAGGGCTGTGCACTAATGCTCCGTGACGGAATAATTTATTTTATTTTTATAATTCTGACAACTCTATTTCTTGTCGTAAAGTATGACGACTCTGTCGTATGTACTACATATATCAAGATGCGTGAAATATGGTATATCTGTACCTATATACCTATATTCTTTCATACCGCTTGGTGCGAGCCGAACGCCACATAAAAAGTGAGGGTAAACGATTAAAATGTATGTCATCTTATATATAGTAAAACACTGCAATATTCTGCTCTCTTTCAATACGTGAATCTCAAAACGCTTTAGAAAAATAAATAACTAACGAGTATAGACAAAAATCGAATGACGCAAAAATGAGGTTAAATTACAGAAAATTAAATAGAGACACGTGCGGAAGTAGGTTTATCTAAGTAAAAAATAATAATAATCATTTATAGTGGGTTGCTATACTTCGCCTACGTGACCGTATAAAATTAGGTTCACCACGATTACTGTTTTTCTAGCAAGCAAAATGAAGTAACAACATTTTTGACAGCGTTAATTTTCCGCAACTAATTAGACTAAGTTTTAGCCTGAAATTAAGCGTGCAATTACTTTATTTAAAGACTTGAACGATTTCTTTTTTTTTGTGATATTTTATATTTGTGTTGATATTTAAATTAAATTAATACACTCTGAACTGTGTTTATTTTACATCAAATTTCTTGCAAGCACATAATGTATTACAAATAGTTAATCACAAATTCGAATACTTTCTTAACAAAAAAACTCGCGCTTGAAGAATATAGTCATAAAAAACGTTTTCATAATCTTAACGATTTTACTTTTTACGAAAACCACCTGCTGATATAAAGATCAGCACTGTACAAACAAAAAAGGTCACTATTCATCGCGGTTCGGGTCATTGGATATACAACCGTTACCATGACGACCGACCATGCAAATAACGTCATCAGAACGAGCCGTGGAAAGTGAATCCAATGGCTGATGACATAACTGACACGTAATGCCAATACCATCATAACTGTACAGGTTAAGATACGGTGGCGGGAAAATGGTAATGTCCTATGAGATTTTTTTTTTATTTATTAAGAAATATTTATGGTTTGTGTTCCACTTTTAAATCCTGCAGCTTAAAAACGTGAACGAAGAGATTATTACTTTTTAGAGTTCGAGGTGGTTGTCATTCAGCCAAAGGAATACCCAGTGGTTGAGGTCATGACACCAAACCTACAGTGCGTGACGTGCCCGAGTTCGGTCCCCGGGTAGGAAAGGCGTTTGTGTGATCCCACGAATGCTTGTTCTGATTCCGGGTGCCTTTGTGGATGCGTTTAAAATGTTTGTGAAACTCCCGTGATACAAGGAAGGGATTATTTAGAATGGGAGTCGTTAAAGAGGATTATTAAATATTTTAAAGAGGATGCAGACAAATCAAGTGGGTTGAAACATTTAAACAAAATTAAGAAAAAAAAACTATTTATTTATTTGAAACCACCTAAGTTTATTTTTAAGTAAACTAATACGGAAATGGCTAACGAGATAGCGCATCGCAAGTCGTGACCGAGATCACCTAAAACAGTGTCTGAAAATATCTCAAAAGCAATTGTCATCAAGACTTATGACATAACTCCTTGTCTTGTATTACAAAGCGTCTGACACTTGACATTTAATACGGAAAATGTCACATACGTACATACGCGTTATTTAAATATTAGCTATAGAAGTTCATGGGAACATACATAAATAATGTGTAATGACAAACTAAAAATACTTCCGTTTCTCAAATGAACTAAGTTACACTTAGATAATTATTAAACTGACATGGGGACTAAGATATTATGTGTTGCATGGATAATTTTAAATAGAAATATTAAAATTGAAACTTTAGATAGAAAGGTTAGTTTCAAAACATTTACCAGGAAATGAGATTTGCGAGAAACATACAAAATACTAAAACCAAACTTTTTACCTGACTTGGGCGACTAGATCTACAATCCACTTGGTTTTTTTTGGGACATGATAAATTACATAAAAGTCTGGCATTGACATTGACAAAAAATTACCTTATCAAGTCAATTTCAAGTCCTCGTAAACATTAAGAAAGATTTCAGTAACACAATGAAAGAAGAGTTTTTGAGTAAACATTTGCAATAGATCTATGACAAATAACACTAACATTAAGCAGTAGGAAACAAGTTTTATGCAATAATACTATTAGGTAAATAGGTACACAATATTCTTTAGTTAACCACTCATATAATATTAATATTTTGCTTTCGTTTACTATTATTATTACGGAAATAGGAATTTAAGGCTTTTAAATAATTAACAGTTCAAATACCTTGTTTGTGAGCCTCCTCTTAATCCATAAACTTGGTCCATATTTTACTTAAGTCGACAGAACGAGAAAGGATTTGCAATGTCATTTGCATGAGCCGATATTTTAAAAAAATGTCATGGCTTCATCCATTCTACTTTCAAAATAAAAAATGGAACAATCCTAACTAACATTAAATTCGTGCCTAAAATTTCCAAGTTTTAAAATACATAACAGTTGACAAATCCTTGAAAAAAGAATGCGATTAAGCCTCCAAACCAGCCAGCATAATAATAAAAAAATAAAATTAAGTAATCGGAAACAAGGCTAATGGCGTTCGTGACCGTGCCAGCGCTATAATTTCAAATATGGAACGATCGAAGCGCTGACCGCGAATGGCGCGAATCCTCGCCGGTCAGACATTTCCCCATACATTACGTAAGGACTTGCAACAGTGCAGTGCTGCAGCGGCCATTGATGAATAATGAATAAAACATGACGCTTCACACGATTATATAATTTATTGTTATCGTTTAATTTAAGTCGTTTTTCGTAATCTGTGACAGAGTTAACATTCTGATAGACATTCTGTTTTCACGGAAGTTTCGTAAACTTGACAAAAGAATAACATGAGCTTTCGAAAACATATCTCTATAAATGATGAATGAATGAATTTGAACTCATTATTACTAAGCAAAATTTAATAAAACGAAATAAATTACATTACGGTTTTGGCGGAATAAAACACTATCTACCACAATAGAGGTATAATGTTGTAACAGCGATCAAAATAAATTGTAATTTATTGTACAGACGCAAATTGACTGTAAACAGTAATTTTATCTGCCTACGTAACGACAATATTTACTTTATATTAAGTTTTTGTTCACAAAATTTAAAACGTTGAAAGCTTGTTCTTTTTTTTTCTTTACGTAGAGCGCTCTTGAGTAGATCATATTTGTTTGGTCTCGACTGTGGCTAGAGAAAAGTGTTGAAGCGATCCGTAATAGGACATTTATTTTTATTCCGACTTCTACTATTATTCATTAATTTGGATAAAATTAATTAACCTATCTCACATTGGGAATCTGAACTTCTCTCGACATAGGTACTCGGAAATAATTTTCACTTTTA
Source organism: Trichoplusia ni (assembly GCF_003590095.1). Classification (NCBI taxonomy): domain Eukaryota; kingdom Metazoa; phylum Arthropoda; class Insecta; order Lepidoptera; family Noctuidae; genus Trichoplusia; species Trichoplusia ni. The sequence continues at coordinate 5,796,155 of NC_039495.1, read as the reverse complement.
ACTCTTCCTAGATTTATTCAAATGTTATAAACATTAAAAAAACGAATTAAGTCCTTTGATTAGTTGCTCAAGCAACTAGGTACATAACATGCCTAACTTGTTTAGACAAACGATAGCTTCTTATTCTAGAGTACAATAGTAGTCTACAATACAAGTTGAGAGGACCCCTAACTTATTACTTATAGCTACCAGCAACCCAGCATAAACAATAAAAACCAGCTAAACACTCGTAGGTAACAATTCATACATTACTAAGCTTTACATTGACTGCACACGACAATACTTATCGCATAATACTTGTAACAGTGGCGTGCAGTACTACGCGAGTCTACGAGTAACGTAAGACACGCGAATTACGTCACTAGTACCCGCCGTCCGTTACAATCACTAAAGTAAACAATTGGTTTTGTTATAATCTACGATACACTAGCCGTAACAATGAATTTTCTCCTCTTAAAGTATGGTACAGTTTTTTTCTGTATAGATGTCGAAAAACGTAACAATTATATGGCAGTTGATTGTCACTTGTAGGACTAAGTAATAAATGAAAAACGGTAATCTAGAGTAAATCCTTTTTGCTTTTCTTCCATCCTAAAGGAGTCTGTCACTGGCTAAAAAAGCATACTTTTTTTCTCTGCTCAGTTTTCTTAAACCTTTAATCGCCAGTTAGATAAACAGATACAGACGATAGACGATCTTTTTGCTTGTCATTAAAAAAAAAAATTTTTTAAAGCGTTAAAGCGTTTAATTTGAACTTCAGCGCGTTCCTAGCAAGCTAATCCAACTTACATCTATATCTAACAGATAACTAGATTACGCAATGATCTTAACATCCGGAACAAAGTAACAGGCGCATAAGCATAATTTATTCAATGCAACATTATAGGCAAATTGTAGTTGGCACGTAACGACAATTGAAACGTCAAATTATATAGTTAGACCAATTGCAACGACATTATCATGAGATATACGAGCGCTTTGTGTTTTAATAATGGTGATTGGAGCTTAGGTCGGCAAAATCGACATTCGATTAAAAAGTACTGGACACTAGAGGAATTCCATTAAAGAACAATGATGAAAGGTGACTTAATTTTAATTAGCGACTGCGTGTAATCTGTTACCTTCAATTTCGTAATCTTTTGACGGAACAGGTTTCTTTCGGGAAGGCAGCTAGTTAGACCAACTTTATATAAAACAAAGTAAGATTTTTTATGCAAACATTCAAAGGAATAACGTTTGTCCGTGTTCCTTTAAATTAAATCAAATGTTTGGAGGAAATCTTAAACATACGACTTCAAGAAAGCAGATTTTATTTGGATCCGGAAAATAGAGTAACGCAATAACAAACTTCTCTAGTAAACTTTATGTGTACCTAAGTATTTATCACAGGAACCACATATATGGTCAGCAGTGTTGTTATTCACATGTCAGTATGCGCGTGGTCGCGTCGACTCTTGCGCAACTCTAGTGAAAGTAATTTCGGCGCGGCCTTCACCCAATGAGCTAGTTAACTTAATCGGGTTACAAGACCTCACCATCTGCATTATTTTGAATTAAGTTTTTTTTATATTTTTGGCGAGAATTTTGGGATGGTAAAACCTTTATCCAGATATTAGACAGGGGATTTTAAATTTATAATTGTGCCTTAATTTTTAGTATTCTTGAGTTAATCTTTTACAGTACTACCAGTAGAACTACATGCATTCATATAATATGCAGATAGCAAACAGTGCAATAGTCCTTAGACAACAAGGTGGTGTTTAATTCGTCTTATAATGTGATTGAAATCTTAAACTAGCCTAATTACCTATAAAGAACCTTGTCATTTCAGGCTGAAGCACAAGGCTTGTAATCATCCTAGTAATTACTTTAGTAACGACCTGGGTGACTATTTTCAGATAAGAGATATTAAGTAGGAGACTTAAAATGCGGGCAATTATTTTAAAATTGCAAGATAGTAAGTGGCATCGATATTATACGTGAGTTGCAATTATAAGTTATACAATTAATATAACTAACAAAAAAAGATAAACAAAGACCCATTAAACTTAAACCAAAAACCTAACCTAAAAAACGCTTACAAATACATAATAATTTTACCATAATTTACAAAACTTATAATTAATTCTTCAAACTTTTCTCGGTCATTATGTCAATCGGCACATCTTAGGCCGCCGAAAGTTCGAGAGACGGCCTTCACCTAATGCCTTCGTTCGCTACATACATACAAACACACTTTACATAACATTTATTTATTTATTGCTTTTGAGTAACAAGCGGAAATGTTATTTAAAATTTTTATGCGTATTTTCAACCGAATTAAAAAATAAAAAGGTTCTTAATTCGTCTATTTTTTATGTTATGTTTAACACAGAACCTCTTACTGGATGATCCGATTTGTTGATTCTTTTTTCATTTATCTCTAAAGTTGTTTTTTTTTTATTTGATGTCGGCTGTATGTTTTTATTGTTAACACAACATTATTATAATGCTGGTCGTCCTAATGTGACATTTAGAGAATAACGACTGCCTTTGTGTCTGCCAAATGTATTAATTCAATAAATTATCTACTGCAGTGTTGGAGGCGTGGTAACGCACGAAAGGATGTGGAGCGGCGTCAGTCTTTCACACCTGACAAAATATTAATTAAGAAGGAAATAATCCTTTTTCTATTTTACAGTAATAGAATTTGTAAATTCAGTTTAGGGTAGGGGCTTATTGAGAAATAACTGTGAATAAGCGTTCGATCGAGATCGATTCCAGTCAGGTTTTTCCCATCACTTTCCACGTTTAGTCATATGTAGTTTTGAGTTTTGAAATCTTGTCTATTTGATATCAGAATTTCCAAAACTGATGCAACATTAAAAAGTCCTATACTACAGGTAGGGCTTCATATTTCATGTCTAATATTGACAGGCTTACTTACATTTTAGTCAACTAACCGCGCAGGAAGGAAAAAACACGTCAGATTTTTATTATATTTTATTTTATTTAAAGCTGAATGCATTGCACGTTTTCTATTTATATTTAGATTTTGAATAGAAATATTTCAAATATTTAAATGTATGCATAAATCTTATGTCTGTGAAGTATTACGGCATTAATGTATTGTTACGCGAAGTCGTTAAACTGAGTGTCGACATCTCGACTGTAAAGGCTGTTCTCGACGAAATGTCAGCAGTTTTCTCTCCACGTAACTGTAATTTAAACTATTAAAATATTTAAAGATGCGTTTACTAAAACGTGTTTTCAAGTTATTTGTTCCGCAGAGTGTAGAGCGCTGTTCCATCCAATCCGCTGATTCATCTACAAAATCAATAGCAAAATCAAGCAACAAGTTCATACCAAATATTCAATCGCAACAAGTACGGTCAAACATTCCTCAGATTATATAACACACAAATAATGTGTTGTGAGCACACATACTACTTATAGCTTGGAGGCATGCCCCACATGCACATTTCCTGGTCAAATATTGAACAATCTTGCTCTTACCACGTGCTCTGCTTATTCCGTCATGAAAGCGAGACGCTGGTATATTGTGTATTGCGCCATCTCGTTTCCGCAAACTGGAGAACTTACATTACCTTTTAATATACTGGAATGTTGGTCTAGTAGTAAGCGACCCTGACTGCTATATCGAAGACCGTGGGTTCGATTCCCACCCAGGACAAACGTTTGTGTAATGAGAAGTCTCATTAATTCTGTGCCTGAGTGTAATATTTTTTATATTATATATATCTATAGATAGTTAAGTATGTTTATCAGTTATCTAGTACCCAGAATACTTAGCTTTGCTTAGTTTGAGACTAGATGGAGTTGTGTAAAAAAAATATTATTTCTGTGGAGACGTCGGTTGCTAAAGCCAAGTACTGCGCTGTCAACAGTCAGCTGTTCAAAACTTGGGTCTTTCTATAATTGAATCTTAAGGTCAACGCAAATTAACTGTTTCGGCTATGTTCAATTAATTGTATGAAGCAATGTTACGGATGACATAAACCTTTAGATTCGCTTTCAATAGTTTATAGCCGTCATTATTATTCAAAAAAGCTAGTCAAATATTGTTTTTGTCAACGGAAGACGTATTAATTTCTATATCAATTTATAATACAGATTTTATAGGCTATAAAAACGTCATTGAACAAAAATACAATTTAATAAATTTCATAATATTAATTTTCCGCATAGTTGAGAATTTATCACTTTAATCTAATTACGTTGGTTCTTGTGGATTAATAATTTGATTTCCTCTCAAAATTGGCAGTGTAAATAAATGGTTGTCAAGACATCAGCGAAAAAAAATGTTGCAGTTTAGACTAGATAATCATATTTTATACTAATAATTGAATAACATTGCTATTCATCATCATCATCAGCCTATCGCAGTCCACTGCTGGACATAGGCCTCTCCAAGTGCACGCCACTGAGATCGATTTTCGGCTTCTCGCATCCAGCTCCTGCCAGCCGTCTTGCGCAAGTCATCACTCCACCGTGCCTGAGGACGTCCTACACTACGTTTGCCGAGGCGTGGTCTCCACTCTAGAACTCGTTTACCCCAACGGTTATCGGTTCTTCGGCTAATATGGCCAGCCCACTGCCACTTCAGCTTGCTGATTCGGTGGGCTATGTCGATGACCTTGGTTCTCTGACGGATTACCTCATTTCTGATGCGATCCCTCAGAGAAATGCCGAGCAAAGCCCTTTCCATAGCCAGTACAGTACATTGCGATTATTACTGTCATTTTTTTATAGTTTGAAATCGCTAGTCAATGAAACTGGTAGAATTAAAATATGAATTGCGTATTTAACGTATGACAAAGTAGCTATTGTTCAGTACTTTGGCTACAAAAATGACTATTTGAGAAGCCATCTGTTCTACGAAAGAATTGTAGAGTTTCCAACATCCATAAAATTAGTTAATCTATGTATTGTATATTCCAACCTATTGAGAAACAAAAAAAAAAACAAAGTAAACAGTTCAGTGCAAAAACATTTAGTAAAAAGAGATCCTTCAAACATTTCCTCAATCCCTTTCTGTCAACTCACTGCACTTAGTGACCGTGTTGCGCAAGTTAAAGTCATTTAAACAATTTAACACAAATTATAAATAATCAGCATTCACTAATAGAACGATACTTAGTTTCATGGCTTAGTCACACAGTTATGAACTAATTAGCTTCTTGTAACTTAAAAACGACACTGACAAAACTACCTTCAATTTGAACATAGTTACAAAACCGGGTTGAAATAATGTTACAAAGAAGCCTTTAGGGCAAAAACATTCGTGTATCAATTCTTATGACTATACCAGCAATACCCGAGCATGGTAAACAAAAGACTACGCTCTAATAATTTCAATCATCAAAGCAAATATAATGTACATTGTTTTGAATTCTCTATTACAAAAAATACCACCTTTGTCTACCCATCGCCGTTACTCCAAAACTCTCCGTAAAACACACGTTCATTGATTCAACTGACAGCGAGTTAAAATTGTATTTAGACTTTTGAAAGATTATCTTATTACGACAATAACACCTGACCTAATAATAAAAATTGTCAAGTTACAAATCTGGATAGTAACAAAGTCGGCTAGTTATTACATTACTTAGGTCATTAACTAAAACTTTTTTCTCAATCTAAGAGTGAAGAGACCAATTAACAAATAGCAAGTAAATGTAATACATGCTACGAATATCTGAATTAAGATCGTATTCAGTTATACATTCGTTAAGACTTTTCCGCGCAGTCATTCAATAAAGGTCAGCAGTGGAAAGTACTTCCGAATAATTGGATCTATAAATACAGTTCTTTTCATATCTAATACAATTTCCTATGTATCATAATAACACTCACAATCAAATTAAACAAGTTACGGAAATGACGTAGCATTTTCATTGACACCCACAGCCCCATTCAGGCGAAACTTTGAAACTTCCAAGCAGGTGCAATAGGGTATTTGACAAAAAACACTGTTTCGTCCTTCAGACCGATTTCCAGAAAATGTTGAATACGTATTTTTTCTTTTATCTCGTAAACAAAAACGAAAGGGATACAGTGATTTAAAATCTGTTGTGACGTCACTTACCAGTACGCTTTTACTAGCAGTAAGCTTTTTTCTAGTCATTATTTTAGCCTAAACTACCATATTTAAGTGGTTTTTATCGCCCTTTACTGTTTAATGATGTAATAAAATAAAAAAATACGTATTCATTATTTTTTGAAAATCTATCTGACGAAGTAAACAGATTAATATTATTAGATATAGTCCAATACCCTATTTTCCAAACCTTTGATTTAAAGGCACAGTTTAATAAACATTTTCAACATTCACGGACAAAGGTTGCGGAATGCGGAAGCTATTTCAACAGCTGGAAGGCTCGTGAATGGCTACCTTTGGAACAATTTACTCTCTCCCAATGTTATGCACTGTTATTTATTACTCTCGTTATCCGATAAAGAGGTGCGCATTAGTGATTAATTTGTCGTAACTTGATTACTCAATGGCCGCTGTTTTAAAAGTAATAACGTTGTTTTCGTGGAAGCGGGACAGAGCAATACATGGTGTAGAGCGGCGTCCCTTTTCCGCAACTATAGCAGAGTTTCTAGGAGGTCCTGGTAAAGGTTTTAAATAGGTTCGACATTATTTTATAACTCAGAAAGGTTTATTTCTCTGGTCGGGTCCGAAACTAGTCAGTCTATATCCATTATTATTTCAATTTATATCATATTGATGTTATCTGTAACAATATATATGCATAAACTGAACAAATTACATTTTGCACATAAAATAGCAAAATAAAAAGGTTTTTCGAGAAAAAAATTCTTTGTTTAGACTTGCAATAAAAATCATCAGTAAAATTTATATAACCTCTTATGATACCACAATTCTGAGACTGCATAGAGAGGAGGTAATTTTAAATTGAAGCTCAAGAAAATTTAATAGATAAACGGTTTCCTGTAATTTACTGTAAAGTGCAAAGACAACATAATAGTTAGGAAGTTACAGCTGATCTAATCGAATCGGCTACACATTACGAAACAAACAGATGCTGTTTCACTTGTTTTAGAAAAAGTCTTACTGCAAATAACAGAAGTTTTCTTAGTAGACTAGTCAAATTAGAAAACAAAGGGAGGTTTGGATATTTATATTTTTGGGTGGCAGCCTAGATGGTTTAGATTTACAAATCAGCCTTGCAGAACAAAGTTCTAAGAAAAGTGCACCTTCCCGGCTTTTTAAAAATATAATTCCATCAAAAAAGGCTAGTGCTTACAATAACAAAAAGCAAAGCACTGCTAGATACGATTCATAAAAAAAAAATGTTAAGCAAGTTATGATTTGCTAAAATTCTTATTATATTTATCAATGGAATCGTTTACAAAAAGCCATTTAAGATGACAACAAAAAAAATAATCTTATTTTCACTTCTAACAAATAAAATAGATCTCGATCTTTGTGAACGAATTGTAAAATATTGTGTCACAGATCAGATCAGAGATGCCTTTCACGAGATCGCACAGGAACAGGTAACGTCTGGAAATTAGATCATTATCTTCCAAGCAAGTCGGAACTAGACGGTCTGTCCCTTTCTTTCCACTCTTATCTTCAATGTGCTTTCTCTTTCATTTTGTTATTTAATAAACGCAATATTTAATAGGATTGTGTTCAAATTGTTGTGACTTTCCCTTGTCATTACACTAAGCTATACATATCTTTAATTCATGTTTCCTCACTTTTAATAAGCTAGACGTAGGTATAGATTTGTATTATACTCACAACCATACAAACTGCATTGAGTAATATTAAGTACCTGAAAAACAGAAACAAAAATCATTAATATTTTAGTCATTTACCAGAAAGTCCTTATTACCTATCTACTAATTGTTATTTTCTTAATTTCAGTTTCGAGACAATCAAGACACTTGCATGGGACGCTGTGATGCGTCATAACATGCGGCCGCCGAGCACCGCCGCCCCGATGCGCCGAAGCAAACCACCAGACAGACACAAACTCACACTCTAAACATAAACAAACTAGTCGACACTTCAAACCAAAGTTAAGTTCAAATGCTGTGATATTGGCAAGAGATTTGAACTGTGATAGAAACGAAAATGGGCGTCACCGTGCTCTTAGCATCAACAGCTCTCAAAACAGTGAGTGTTACGGGACTGTGGTTGATACCACTGTTACTCGGAGCACTCACATACCACAATTACAATTCTTACGACCCGGAAGCAAGGATATTAGATAAGGAACCGTTGAAGGAGTATGACTTCGTGGTGGTCGGCGGCGGCTCGGCTGGTGCTGTGGTGGCGAGTCGACTCAGCGAGGTCAAGACTTGGAATGTTCTTCTATTAGAGAGCGGTGAGGATTTCAATTCTTTGACACTATAAGTGAGATACTTAAATGGTAAATCATAGAAGAGAATCCAAAAAAAGGTAGAACGTTTAATTTGTACATTTTATCACTACTATGAAATACCTATATATATGATCATAAATGCTCAATATCAATATATCTAATTGTCAGCGTCCCACAGTCTTAGTTAATCCTATCATAGTTACAGTTGTCGGCCATTTGAAACGCAGCAAATTACGTTTACATATATTCCGCCTAAATAACTAAATACGATACCTAACATGTTCCAGGTCCGGATGAAAACGAGATAACGGACGTGCCTTCGTTAGCCGGCTACCTTCAGCTAACGAAGTTGGACTGGCAGTACAAGACAGAGCCTACGTCCTACGCCTGCCTGGGGTTCAAGAAGCACAGGTGCAGTTGGCCGAGAGGAAAGGTAAAGTATTCAGTATTATAGCCTATCACAAGGACAAATAACTATGGAGAAAATTGTCCGACGATCAAAAAATATTGGGTAAATATTTTAAGTAGACATCAGGTTTTTCATTCTAATTCATTCACATTACAAAGTACAAAGTATTTTGAATTGTATCATTGAAATGTGTGATTGATAATTAACAGTAAAAAATACAATAAATAGTTTATCCACGCATCTAATTCAATAGAATAATACCTGAGGTAAACATAATTAGTATTTTTAAGTATGATTAGTGCCTACTGATATTTTGATAGCAACTTGCTACTTTACGGTTGATGTTTCATTGCTATTTCAATTGTGCAGTAACTATATCTAAAAATATCTTCACACTGCATGAAATTAATAACACTTAAACAATTTCCTCTAATAAAGGATGTTCGTGATCGTCTTTTTTTCTGTCATTTATGTTCGTTTTTCTGGTTTCAGGTACTCGGAGGTTCAAGTGTGCTGAACTACATGATTTACGTGCGCGGCAATCGATACGACTTCGATCAGTGGGAGTCGAATGGCAATCCTGGCTGGGGTTACCAAGATGTCCTCAAGTACTTTATCAAATCAGAAGACAACAGAAACCCATATTTGGCGAAAAGCAAGTATCATGGTAGAGGCGGGTATCTTACGGTACAAGAAGCCCCTTGGAGAACGCCTTTAGTGGCTGCCTTTGTAGAGTCAGGAGTCGAAATAGGATACGATAACCGAGACATAAACGGGGAAATACAAACTGGGTTTATGATCGCCCAAGGAACCATTCGACGTGGATCTAGATGCAGTACAGCTAAGGCATTTTTGAGACCAGTTCGGACAAGAAAAAATCTTGACATATCACTAAACTCACAAGCTACAAGAATCCTCATTAACCCTGTTACGATGAAGGCTTATGGGGTGGAATATGTAAAACATGGAGTGAAACACGTAGTATACGCACGAAAAGAAGTAATTTTATCGGCCGGTGCAATCAATAGTCCACAGTTACTTATGTTGTCAGGTATTGGCCCCAAAGACCATTTACGTGACGTAGGTATTAAAGTGCTGAAAGATTTACCTGTTGGAGAGAATTTACAAGATCACGTTGGAGTTGGCGGTCTAACGTTCTTAGTGGACAAACCTGTGGCAATTGTACAAAACAGATTCCAAGCGTTCCCAGTAACCATGAATTATGTCGTTAACGAAAGAGGGCCTATGACAACACTTGGAGGACTCGAGGGCATTGCTTTTGTGAACACCAAATACGCAAACAAATCCGGCTTGTGGCCAGATATCCAGTTCCATATGGCTCCAGCGTCTTTCTCGTCTGACAATGGACAGGTCGTCAGAAAAATTCTAGGACTCACTGATGAGGTTTATGACACAGTATACAGGCCGATAGCTAACAAGGATGCGTGGACCATTATGCCTTTGTTGCTACGACCAAACACAAGAGGCTACGTTAGACTAAGAAGTTCTAACCCTTTTCATTATCCTAAGATGAATCCTCGTTACCACGAAGATCCATTGGACGTGGCGCGTCTAGTGGAAGGCATCAAAATAGCTCTACAAGTTGCGAACGCGTCTCCATTTAAGCAGTTTGGTTCAAGACTCTACATGAAACCGCTACCAAATTGTAAGCAGTTTAAGTTTATGTCTGATGAATACATTGAGTGCCAAGTGAGGACTATATCTATGACGATATACCATCAGAGTGGGACTGCTAAAATGGGTCCGTCTTGGGATCCGGAAGCCGTTGTGGATCCTCGACTTCGAGTCCACGGTGTTGAAGGACTGAGAGTGATCGATGCTAGTATAATGCCTACTATAGTGAGTGGCAATACGAACGCAGCAGTCATAATGATAGGTGAGAAAGGTGCCGACCTCATAAAACAGGACTGGTTGAATAAGAAACGATGACAGTGCTTTAATGAAATAACTATTGTGAGTGACGTTCTTGTCAGTGCGTGTGCATGACTGTTTTAGAATCGTGATTTCATAGTTGCCTACGTAGATTGTGGATATCTACTAGAGGTGCGAAATGGTGTTTCTGGAATGCAGTTACGAAACTGTTCAGACTGATTTTAGGCTCTTAGAAGAAATGAGAGACTCGTAACGATTATTAAGTTTAACACTGTTGTACCTATACCCATAAGTTACCAGTAGTTTTAAGTAGTGTAGTTAACTAAGTTCCAAAGATTCACTTTCAATAACACCGTAAATATCCCGTTGTTGGGTTAAAGAAGAGGCTTTCTACTTAACTTAAATAAAAACTAAGAAAATAACGAAATCGATTAAAAACTGTCAAGTCCTACGATTCTGTTAACATAAATGCAGCTTCTTTATCAAATTAATTCATAGAATCTCAAAATTGAAATAAATTTTATTGTTCTATAAGTCACTGTTATAAAAAATGTTTTTCCATCGAAATCATTAACAATACGTCGAACCTTCCTCGAATCTGAACAACTCCGCTGCCCCGCTAATAATAAACACAGTAGCAATATTTTTCCATGGCTCATGGGACAGGGAAATGGTTAAGATTCGAATTTGGAGTTCCAAACACAAACGCTATTTAAAAAGTATTCAAAAATTGTATTTGTTAGTATAAATACCTTTTCAATAGTGTGCGTGTGTAGATCGTACCTGTTATTTTAAATTGTTATAACTTATATGTTAAACTATTGTACATTGTGTAAATACGTAAACTAGATACTAATATGTTATAATCTTATTTATTTGGTTAGTAATGCCATAACAAGTAACTTTCTCATCACATTCGTCCATTACCGTAGCGACGCCATGTTTGTTCATGATCATTGTTTTTGTTGCAAATATAAATGTTTTATTATTATTCCGTTGTTTTTGTTCATCGTAGCCTTTTTTCCTGAGTTTTGTGTAAGAGTAATTATGGTGACTATTAAAGTCATGTAGCATGACGTTATAAAACAATGACTACCTGCAATAAATGGTCATACTTTTGCAGAGAAAAAAAACTTAAAATTATTCTACATATTGCGGGTCAAGTAGATTTATAAAGATGTTATAGGCACATATCTATACTAATATATAAAGCTGAAGAGTTTGTTTGTTTGTTTGAACGCGCTAATCTCAGGAACTACTGGTCCAAATTGAAAAAATATTTTTGTGTTGAATAGACTATTCATCGAGGAAGGCTTTAGGCTATAAACCATCACGCTGCGACTAATAGAAGCGAAGATACAATGGAAAATGTGAAAAAATCAGGGCAGGTAAAAATCATAACTTATATCTTCTACCCACGGGGACGAAGTCGCGGGCAACAGCTAGTAATAGAATAAAGGCTTTTTTGTAATTAAAATCCAGTTTATTAACCTTCGAAGATTAGATAGGACTTCAGACAAGTAAGGAAGAAATTACGCGAAGTGTTTTAAACTTCTGATTGGGTTTAAGGTTATTAACAAAAAAATATGAAAGAAGAGCTTCCTTGTTAACCTGAGCAATATACATTAAGATAATTTGACTGAAATTTTGAAAGAGACATAAATAAATTTGTCTATCATATCCTCAACCACACATTTAATTTACATTTTCTTTTATTTAATACTCACCATTGTTAGCAATTTATATGACTTATAAGCATTACAAGCATTACTCTACAATTTAGACAAAAAACACTAGACTGATCTTTACGAAGATAAATTATGGTTCAGTCATCACTCATACTGACAATATCTAAATGATGATATAAATCTACAATTCATGATAATTGTGTTTAAGATATAATGAATTAAGGCTTTGTTAAATTAAAAAATAACTAAGATATTAGTACACATGTTTCTTTACAGATAAATTAACAAAAATGGTAAATAAATCAAACTGGCAACTTTTATAGTAATTTAATTAATCTTAATTAGTGCGCTGCTTCATAAGTGAATAGTTATTATACAAAAGCATTTAATTATATCCCTACTTAGGGCCTGTTTCACCACCGACGGCCACATAAATTCCCGTTCAATTTCTTCAATTTTTCTGGCAGATAACGGCTAATCAGTGATTGTAAAACAGGCGCTATGTAAAATAAGATTGACACTTTTTAAATAACATCGATGAAGAGGTGAGAGATTATACAAAGTCCAACCCAGTTCAGAATCTGAAACCCAGATAGCGCCTAGATAATATTACATGGCATTGAGTAGAAAATTTAGGAATTATATTCTTTAACGTCAAGTGATTTGTCAATAAATTAGAGATATACAGAGGCGTTAACGATCTGAAGAGTATTCCTTATTTCATACCATAAAGTATACAGGTTGTAAGTATAAAGATAATGAAATCATAATTATGAACTTGTCTACTGACTTCACTATTGAGCAACGAATATCAATTAACCAACGGTCAAAGAATGATAAATGTTGTGATGTGCAGTTTTTACAGCAGTTACGTCAAAACAATAAGGAAATACCGCAGAAATCCCATAATAACCTGAACAAAAAGATCTGGGAGATAATTTGTATCAAAACAACAGATCACGATGTTAATGCAGTGAAAAAACCTACAACTGTAGGATATTTCGCAAAAATAATTAATTATAAGGTACTTCGGTAATGACAGACCTCCGTTGTGTAGAAGCCTACTTATTGAAAGGCAGAAAAAGCTACGCAACCTTTATTATAATCGGTTTTGCCATAGAGGAAACCCCGTGGCAGGACCAGAAGGAGATGGCGACATGAACTTGACCCTTTCTTACAAACGAAGAGAAGGAGGGTCGGTGAATTACTGCGGGTCACTAACACCTAATGTTATAAACGCGAAAGTTGGTCTGTATGGATATATGGATGTCTGTTCGTCTTTCACGCTAAAAACTAATGAACATAGACAAATCTTGATACACTGATAGTTTTATAATATTACACAGTATAGTTTTTATCATGTTCCCATTGGATCATTTTCGATATATATCGGGTAGCCCCCGGGCAACGGCTAGCTATAATATAAAGGCGTGAATTGATAAAAAACGTATTCACATTCGCAAAAAATATAAGTAAGTATAGATACAGTATTAGTATGTTTAATGAATAAATTAATTAGTATTATGATTGATGAATTAATATTATAGGCATGAATGAACACACTTGGCGACCTTTCAAGACACCTGTTTTGAATCAAAACTCTATTGTAAATAGGTAAGCTCAAAAGAGGTTTAGCAAAAAGGTTTTTCTAGGTTTGCTTACCGTTCTCTCAGGTCAATAACTATTTAATTTAAGTCATAAGAGGTGAAAATTAATTCAGAAGGTACCTATAAACAGTATGCGATAAAATATGTCTTCAATAACAAATTCTTTCTTGGCTTCTGATATACAAAAAATTCTTACGCAAAGTTAACGATACTATGACGTTTAAAATATATTATGATAACCAAACTAGTTTAAAAATTATAAATGTATTAGTTTATTATGATAGAAAAACGACTAAACTAACCAGTAACATCATTGCTTTTTTATAGATTCTAGTTTTGGTCACGTAAACCATTTTTTTTAAATTTAATATTATAAATCTTCGATGGTATGCGGTCAAGCCATCTTATTAAAGGACTAGAATCCAAAGGTCATAAATAAATGAGCAGTAGTAAAAAAAAATGCGACAATATTAGTGTGGCGCAATACCAATATAGACATAAAATTTAATCTGGTAACTTAAGGTATGATGCTACTTATGTACTCTTTGTTATTCGAGGATAGGATGCCTTACAAAAAATAGGCATCATATAAAACCATAAATAGACGTATAAAAAATGTACATCACAAGTTAGACGGTGGACTTTAATAGCGCATAATAATGAAGAATTTAGACCCAAAAATTATTATGAAAAACAAGACACTAATAAATTTCAAACTATTTAGCATTATCTTAGAAAAACCTCAGTCACTAGCAACAAAATTGTTGCAAGACAGTCTAGCAACTGTCATCCAACTAAAAACGAAACTGTTCCAGCTACTACGACGGAGCGCGGCATGTCACAGCGATGGTCTGCAAAGGGTAGTCGACAAAAAGATACTTTCCAGGTGGACAGTTGGACAACTGTGGTCCCACTGCAAGTCTGCAATGAGAGCTGGCTCAAAAAGGCATCTATTTTAGGCAAAACCATTGATTTACGACGTCATAAAAGTTCATTGAAGATATTTTTCACTAAAACACAATTGATATAATAGTTCGTTTTGTGACTCTACGTGACAACAACAAATGTTTGGTGTGAATAACACATAATGCCTAGTAATTTTAAGTAACGATTTGTATAAATTATTGTAAAGTTGGGTTTTACTGTGACTAGGTTTGGCTGATCATGCAGGTCAGGGCAAGACTGAACAGCGTCCTACGTAAAATTTAATTGATGATAGATAAATTTCAAGAAAAAATTGATTGAGTTTCGTAATCAATATACTAATAACACTTACATAACTTATTTACTACTTTTTTATCCCTAAACCTTCATTGAATTTTGATGTGGTAACGTTAGGGCAAAACAAATCTTGTCTACGCACAAACCTTACCGTTTGACGTCAATTGCCAAAAAACCTTTCTAAAAACAAATATTATTCATAGATTAAATTAGCTTGTTGAACAGGTTTCTTTTAACTTTTTCTTTAATCATTCTTGTCGAGGCGTAACTACAGTTAAAACTTCTTCTAGTAAATACTAACTCATCACTAATAAAACGCCGTCTGATTCTTATTTTAATATTATAATACAAAAGTAAAGTGTGTGAGGGGAAATAGAAACTAGGATAAAACAAAACTTCAATTAGATTCCGCCCCTCTAGAGAGCTCTTTATCAGTTCATAGCCTACAACAAAGTTTAAATCGTTGTCTCTAAGTAACAAAAACAGCAAAGATTTACAAATCATCCAAACATTGAAAGCCCTCACAAATTAATTAAGAACTAAATAAGTTAGTCCATACAAGTAACTTTGTAGGTGGTAAAATACATTAGTATAATGACAGAAGCATCACGAACAACAACACAAATTGTAGTGTCGTAATAATTAACAAGCATTATGAAACAATTGATACTAGGAGAGTGGTCATTAAAATCAATCAAATTACCATTTACGTCAACGGTCTCTAGATATTCTACACTTGAGGGCGGCTTACATCTACCTCTTCAAGTACTATCATAGCACTAGCTGTTCGCGCGTCTTCGTCTGTAAGGTTATTAATATTTGAGTTAGGATTTTAAATCGGATAAGTGGTTGTAGTTTCCACGCCCCTTCTCCCCATTCTTGTACATATAGCGTTGCATAATAAATGGGCTACCTTACACTGAAATATTCAAAGCGGGATACCCGTTGTTCGTGAAATAAGCTTGTTTATACAAACAAACATACAAAATCTTCAGCTTTAAAATATTAGCGTAGAATTCTGAAAGAGAGACGACGGTCTACTCCTCGAGAACAATGATTTTAGTCGTTAGGCGTTGCCGTACACCCCTTTACCAAGGTATCCTAACATGATGTTATGAAGGCGAAGCCTAGCATTATTCAAAGGTAACAAACACACCTTTGCGAATAATGTAAGGCTTCAACAAAGACTGCACATTTTTAATTAGACCTACTAGGATTTAAAAACGGGGTCATTAAAATCGAATTATGTTTAGATCGCACTGTACTTGGAAACTTCTTAATTCCAAATACATGATTACACGAATACATCACAAACACGTGTAACAGAAGGTACTTATTGTAAAAACCAGTATTTTTTCAACCAACCTTTTTCAACTCGTTTTTTTGGGAGGCTTACTTATTAGAGCATAATAGTTAATCGATTACATAGCTAATGTAATAATTACTTAAACTTAAAAAGAAACAATGTTGAATAATATTACGAAATTCTTATCAATTGATTACGAAATACACTTGATAGAATACGTGATCGTGAAAGTTAGTGGTGGCGGACGTGACAGTTGTCGCATAGGTGTGAGTGTGGTACTATTGTGGTGCCTACTGGTCCCACCGGTGACCGATGCCATTCAGAACAGCTGCGGGACCTTGAGACCAAACTCATTGAAGATGCAGCTCACAACACATCCATCATTATCGCGGCGAACGAAACAACTACTCGGTATGTTAAATTAATACGATCTTTCCTTAGTAATTGATTAAATGATGACCTTATGTATTGTTTATTACATTGCTTTTGGTACTTTCAATCATAAACAGAAAACACTCCACTAGTTTGTTTTCCTACTTACTTATAACTTGTATCTTGGTGACTAAACCCAACCTTTGGTAAGGAAACTCCTACGAGAAATTTACAAGCATCCATTTTTCATAAAATTCACAACAAAAGACCTCTTTGTAATGACCAACAGTGGGTACGAGACAAACATGACTTAGACCATCGTTTCTCTGCCACAGCAGCAATAACACTTCTTTAAGACGTAGATCGCAATGCGTGCTAAAAGTCACGTTCCCAGACAAGATCATGAAACAGTCATGAATATTAACTATTTTGGAGTTCAAAACTAGTTAGGTTTAAAATAATCATCGTATATCAACCGATTAGATATCTGGACTGTTACTATGGCTCTTTTATAGAGCATTTTTACATATTTCCTGCTAAATTTATGTGACGGTATTCACATCCTTCTCATACTTGATAATTACTAGAAAAGACAGAAATAGCTTGATCTTTTTTGTTACCTTAATATCACCAATTAATTTCTTACCACAAGGGAATTCGTATGAATCATTCAATTTAAAACTTCTCGAGAAAACATCGAGTAATGACGCAAAATTAACGGTTTTTGTTTATTTATTGAGTGGGTGTGAATTTGGACAAATGGCGCCTCTCGCGACCGCTGTAACCGCACTTTGATCTATTGTCTATAAAGATTGAATCCCGGTTTCATTGATGACTCTTATGCTGTCACCAAATTTACCAACTTATCATCGGTCAATTCTAAAGTTTCGCACTATTGTGGTTATAATATAAGCTACCGTTTCCTTTATGATGTCACTACCAGAAATTATGAAGGTCTAATAATTATTCATATTTCTTTTTTTATTGATGCCGAAACACACAATAAATTATTACATAGATTTAATTAAATACTTACGACTTTTTATTTTCATCATTACGGGTGTGCGTTCGTACTAAAATTAACTTGTTTTCGCTTTCGTAAAATGTATGAATAGCACGAAAATACTTATTCTTGCGCTTTTCTTTTGAATTGATTGAATGACCATATTTTTCTTCTTGATTTAACACAGATTTATTCTGCACTTGTAAATCAAAGGTGTAAGTGGTGTAATGTAGAACGTGGATCAGTACAAAAGCTGTTATCGCCTAAAAAATTTCTTGTGTGCGAATAGTTTATAATCTCGTGGTCACTGCATTTGTCTGAATATGAAAGGTCTATAAATATATTAGGTCCAGACAGAGTTAGAAAAGAGATAAACTAAAAAGAGATAGAGCGATAAACCTTGAGTTTTTTTTGACATTGCTTCTTAAGGCAACACGTTAGTTCAATTATTAACTAATAAATCAATAATATGACAAATGATAACAATTATCCAATTTTTTAACAGTCGAACACGTGCCGCACGTTTGACTATAAAATCATTTGTCCAATTATCAATTAAAATGCGGATGAACTTCGAATAACACGTGAAGGACAAGGATAGTAAAATATAACACGATTAGTATTCACTGATCATAACGAAATGACTGATGAGGAAGCTACTGGTCACCATTTGTACCTTCGGGAAGGACCTCTTAACCTTTTTATACACGTACCATCTGTCTTAGGATATGGTGTTCACCTTATTAGAATCAGTAAAGTAACATACACGGAACATAGGCAAGTAGAGGAAAAGCGAGATGAGACAAAGAGGCGAATGATTGAAGAAAGGAGGTTTTATAAATAACTCTATTCGTGATCGCCATCTTCTGAAAGTAACAAACGCTTTTAATCTGACTGTTACTTACTACGACAGCCTAATGTTTAACAATAACACCAGAACGAATGGCAAGAAAGGAATTACCGAGCCAGATGATTCGATACTCGACAGTGAATCCCATTAATGGTACTTAATATATCATCCATCATTAAAATAAGTATACACAAGTCTGCCGACAACTTCAAAATTATTTGGAAATAAGCTGAAGCATTTAGGTATCGACTCCCGTATTATAGAATTTAATCCTTGTGCCGCGGGAAGTTTCTCAAACATTTCAGTCAAATACACCCAGAATCAGGACGAGCATTCGTCGATCACACAAATTGTCCTACGTGGGCTACTTTCAACCACATTACGCCAAAGATTTACGAACAACTGTTCTTACTGTTCTCAGTTATACGTAATAAATCTACGAATACGTGCCGTACATCTAGTAATAAAACACCTTGTGCTAAGTTTCCATTTCCATTTGCAGTCACTGAGGTTTTTCCTCCAGACACTACAGGGAGATGCGAGACAGATACGATCTCAGGGTGATTACCCTGACCGGAGGCAAACGTGATCTAACAACTAATCGAATACAAATTAAATCTTATTTGTCAGTCGAGACAGATTGATTAACTGCAAAAAAAAAACAAGTTTTTTGTTCGCAAAATTATGTAGAAACATAACACTACCATTTAAGTGATAATTCGATTTGGGCACTTTTTTTTAAGATATGTCAGTGATTAGTCAAAACGGGAAATTAAATATTGTGCAATTTATCTTGATTAACAATAATAATTAATATTTCTTTGTGTAGCTGTTTCCATTTATGGAACTGTGAAATAGGTGTTTTAAGATAGCTTTCCAAGTTGAAAGTTTGAGTACCTACTTAACCAGAAGTTATGCTTGTCTACTAGCTAACAATTCAAACCCAGACAGACCCTATCAACCCAAAGATGAGTGAAAACCTCTTTTTAAGTAAAATTTTTATGCGATTCTTCATAAACGAAGAAGATCGTCAAAAATGTAAACTTCGTAGTAAGAAAGCAACAACATATAACATACTCTTTAGTTTAACAAAATGTTATACCGTTTTTATTAGGGCCAAGATAGCAATATCTTCGCAGTAGGGCTATAATAAAGTCATGTGTATTCCACAAATACGACTCTTACTAATAAAACGATGAATGAATCACAAGTAGTTTTATAGCCGTGTAAATGTGACTTGGCAATATTATATAGCAAGCAGCGACTAAGTGCAAAATTTTATAGCACATAGTAGCATATTTTATAGAAAATGTTATAACTTATTTAAACAGGTTAAAGTTTTAAGTATTAATTAGCTGCTCTTTTAATTTACTTAATACCGAGCGACGTGTCATAGTCATAGTCATGCGTAGTCTGATGAAATTTTGCGAAATCCTGTGGAATTCGCAGCCGGATAATAAAGGCTGTGCTTAGTAACAAACAAGATCAAAATAGCTAATCTTGTTATAGATAAAATCTTGAAATAATTCTATATTAATAAAACTAGCCGCGACATTTTGATTTAATTTTTAGAGTTCAGGTCATTAATTCTACGCATTCTTGTACAGGCAATTAAGTATAATTAAGTATTAGATATTCTGTTAGGCAGGTTACACACCAAAGCAGCGTTAGGTGAATAAAAATTGTCAAAATTCTAAATTACCACTCTAGAAAAAAATATGTCAACCTCCAATACCGGATATAGGAATTATCAATGATATAGAAATGAACAGAAGGCCACCACCTCTGCAACAAATAATAATTGCTGTTGCAGTTGTGCAAGCGTGACTCATGACGTAAAGCGGCGTCCCTTTTCAACAAGTGCAGTGAATATTAAGAGATGGACGGCCCTCAGAACTCACCACATAATTATAATGCGAGCAATCTGACGTCATGGAGCTAAAGTGAGCCAAGACAGTCTATATAACTTATGAGGACAACAAATCAATTTTGACTGGCTTTTTTATCGTACGGGGAAATCATCATAATATGACTCCTTCCGCTTTGGGTTGAGCAGAAGGGAGTGTCGGACTTCTACTGACTAAAACTTACCGATGTTGTACCTTTGCCCTTCATATACCGGGACCGCGGTAGCCCTTTCGAACAACCCCGCTGCCCCAGCAGGAATATTGTTAACCTTAGCAATCAGATCAAGCATTAAAGTAATTTTTAAGCAGGAACGTGGAAGTTTGGTCAAAGAGAGCCTGGCACTGTTATTTTTAAAAGGTTTTTGATGGTTTTCAGGACCTTTAGACACGATTCTTCTGTTACATTTAATTCCGATTAATGAAGATTTTTATCCAAATTGATGTAACATTGAAAAGGTACTCAATTAAAAAAAAATTGACCTTTCTAAAGTATGTAAAAAATCCTTTGACTGTCCAAAAAGTTATCTTTTTATTTAATTAAGAGTATTCTTATACTGACTAAAATTTTACTTTATGTTAATTGATCTAGGTAATTAAAGAGGTTTAGGCAAAACCTGAAAATTAATTATTTTTCCTTATCACATGCCATTGTTTAAGTACTTATTCAAAACCTGTTGGAGGAGAATAGAGACTAATTTATAACAACATCAACGTAAGCTAATTATGCAGATATACCTTTTGCATTTTTTGATTTCATTATGCTTTTTTTCTAGATGGTGCTCAAAAAGAAACGTTTCGACTATCGATTTAAATGATCGGAACAAACCTACTCAAAGGTCGAAAAGATCGAGCAACAAGTATTAAAACTGGCCCATATGAGCAAATTCTGTAAGTATTTTAAGCTTTCTGCACAAAATAATAACTTTTAAGCAGCAACGAATTCACAGAAACATCAATACCGATCTTTACAATGAACAAAAATTTCGTTAATACACGCCTTAGGATTCCTAAAAGACTTGCTTTGAGAATAAAGCAATCAATAAAACCAGTTAGTCAAAAAAAAATTAAACACCATCTTTATATGGTGCTACTAGACAACGCAATGACGAATTAAGTGTCACTTTTATAATCCCGGAACTTAACGTGCGAGTCGGTATACATTGCTGGCGACATGTATCACTTTTGCCAACCCCGCTGCGCGACTCCGCAATGTATTACAACCTGCACAATATTATCCACTTCGTCTAAAGGAAGCTTTAATCACGAGTTACATTCCAATTCCTCACGTGTTTAATTTGCTGCGATACGGAACTCAACCGGTATGATAATGAGGAGATCATGCAATAATAAAACGGATAAACGAGTAAACCGATGTAGCAGGTTAACCACACAATGAAATACTATTCTTAATTGATTTCTTGTAATTTAGATAATGGAAAATCACGTTTTATTTGCGTCAATTATTGGGGAAAGGGGATTTTTATAGATATTTAGAAAAAAACAAAGCTATTATTTCCCAATTATTTTTCTTCATCATCTAATAATTTCTAGGTTCAAAGGTTTTTAGCAGCCTACAGGTCGTCCAAGATCGGATATTTATATCAAATTGTATTTTATCTGGTATTCGTAGAGTTTTGACAGGCTTGTTGGTCTAGTGGTTAGTGGCCCTGACTTCTATACCGGACGTAGTGGGTTCGATCCCCACCCATGACGAATGTTTGTGTGATGAGCACGATCATTTGTTCTGTGTCTTTATAATCATATAGTAAGTATGTATTTAGAAATATTTAAGTATGATTATTAAAGGTATGAGGTGTCATAAGCATGATTATCAGTCGTCTAGTACTCATAACATAAACTTTGCTTAGTTTGAGACTATGTGGCGTTGTGTGAAGGTTGAGGAGTATTATATTTTTTATTGAGTGCAAAGATTAAAATAACATATTAGTATCATCCTATGACGTTGACTAATGATAAGCGCTGTTAACAACATAAAAAAACATTAAAACTACAGTGGTCAACTGGAAAAACCTTAAACTGAACCTTACTTTGACGAAGCGAAAAATATCGTACGAGCGCAATACATTGATAACCCCCCATCGAAAGTGATATATTTGCGATACATAGCCAGCAATGAATCACAACTGCCAAGACATTTTCGCACCACCTGAATCAGCACTAAAACACAAAACATATGATTAGTTCAACTTGCTTCTTAGATACAAATTAATGGCATTTCAGTTTCTCGATGCGTGCTGCACGTAAGCCATATTAGGTTTCAAAAACAAAAGACTTCTTCTTGTAACTGAACGTTCAATGTCTGCAAACTGGGTCGATTAAAGGCTGCACATTGCAAATTATAGTATGACCATATATTATCCGTTGAACTGTCTATTACCTACATGTAATTAGAGACTCAAACTGAGATATTAGTGATATTAGATACAAGGTTGAAGAAAATCACTAGTAATACACTTTATACACTACTTGTAACGTCACTAGTTGTGGTTCTAAGATGATCATTTTCAAACGCAAATGGAAACCGATCATTTTTTTATATATATTCTACCCCTACTAATATTATAAATGTGAAAATAACTCTGTCTGCCTGTTACGCTTTCACGTCTAAACCACTGAACCGATTTTGATGAAATTTGGTACAGAGATAGAGTTGACCTTGAGAAAGAACATAGGTTAGTTTTTATCCCGGACTATTGAAGAGTTCTCTTGGAAACGCGATATAACCGACCTCGACGCGGGCGAGGCCGCGGGCAAAAAGCTAGTTAGAGATAACCTAACAACATTTTAAATAGTATTAAAAAAATCATCTACATTGCCAGAAGCCTTATTAGAGCAAAAAGCTTTATTAAAATAATAGAGGTCTCGTTCAATTATTTAACAATTAGAATCTAAATGATAATGCACACAAACAATAAAATTACATGAAACCGTGACTTTTTAAGGGGTATATGACGTATGGGTTAATAACATTTTTTGTCGATAATTTAATCATCTTAGAATAGGACGTCAACAAAAGGTTTTAAGAAAATGTAATAATTGTTCGAGGTATACGAAATGATTTAGTGAGGACAGCAAGAGATTTCCATTTACTCAATCAGATTTATAAGGAAATGCACAAAGTCAATTAGATGTTTTGAAAATACAGTCGAATTCAGAACCGCCTAATTTTTGATGTGATAAAAAAAGAATAAGAAATTCATTGTCTTGACCGTTGTGTCAAGCCCCGTACCAAAAAGTGTGCGTAATACGAATATAACATTCAGTATAAACATTATTAACCAGTAGTTGTTCTATAGTTATAGCACCTACATATGAATAGGTACTATAAAAACAAACATCCGTAGTTAAAGAAGCGATCAATAATTAAAAGTGAAACATTTGGGTTTTACCATTACGGACATAATTGCCTTAGTGCTAGTTCGATTCAGTACAATTCCATCGCTTGCTCTCTTAGTAAACATTTCCATTAGATGACACAACATGTTTCTTAAGACGAACAAGAACAAAGCAGGCATTTGTTACAAGACCTATGCCTATTATGGGATTTATAAGTGTGGAAGCGAGACTTCACTACGAAGAGGATTTTACGCCGTTTCGTTCTCACAATATTCACACTCTTGCGATATGAGCTCTTAGTCCAGGCATTGTTTATAAGAACTCTTAAGAAAATCTTATTTATAGAAGCATAAAACCTCGTTTCGTTTGTTATTAAACGCCTCCCGCTTTTTCTTTAAAATCATTGTGTCGCGGGGGTTTCACAAACATTCAAGTCACATGCACACAGGCACCCAGTCTTAGTTAGAACACTTGTAGTGTTCGTGGATCACAAAAATGCATGTTTCTACGTGAGGAAACCACGACAGGTCAAGCATAATGGGTTTAGAGTTGTGACTATACCACTGAGCTATCCGTGCAGTCATTCACGTCTTTAAATTAAAATTATTCATATTTATTTTTATGACATAATAAACATATTTTTATTTTTAATCATTGTTCATGTCTGTCGTGACTAACAAAACGTAATTCTTAAAACACACATTGATTTTTGATTGATCCTCATCAACATACATACACACACATATATTATTTAGGTCATTCACAGAGTTCAAGATTAAAAATATCGGTAGACATTTACGTTTGTCCTACGAGTACAATCTAGAGCTAAAACGAGACGACAAGATACCTTATTTAGTATTCAATGAAAACATCTAACGCAATTATCTTTACTCCATAGATACTACGTCATAATGGCTTACATCCTTATTGCTGTATCGGTCTAGATCGTTTACCAACAGGTTTGTTGTCGGCGAGGTGGCTAGCGTGCGCTGGACCTGACCTTGCACTCACAGAAGGACGGCTACCATTGAAATGTGCGTGTCAGCGACTTCGCAGTGTCACACGGAACTAGTAACGCAATGCGCCTACTAATGAACTCCGAAATAAGTGGAGATTTCCCCTCGTCGAAATACAAGGAACGACTAAGTAGACTGCATACAAATTATCGGTCTCCTACTCTACTCTGAACGTTTACTCTTGGGTGATATATTAATTTAATTTACATTATGGCTTACATTACCCAGAATTGCGTTTTTAGATTCATCTAATCTATATCTATCTATACTTATAATAAATCTGTAGAGAGGTCAATTCTGTACATAAAATATATTTAAAAAATAACTATCAAGGGGTGGTTAGGGATCGCTACTGATGCCAAAAATGCAATCAGTAAAATTTTTGTCTGTCTGTCTGTCTGTCTGTCTGTCTGTCTGTATATTCGTTATAGAAACAAAAACTACTCGACGGATTTTAACGAAATTTGGCACAATTATTCTTCATACTCTTGGGCAGGTTATAGTATACTTTTCATTACGCTACGACCAATAGGAGCAGAGCAGTGAAGGGAAATATTGGGAAAACGGGGTAAGTTACTCCATTTTTTAAGCTTCCGTCACGTGTGCAGGCTTATAGGTTAAAGCTACATAGAAATCATGTATGACGGAAATATTCTCCCTAAAATTATATAAAAAATATTCCTCGACAGCATATGTCTAACTTTTATGGTTGACTCACAATAACACGTGAAACTCCCGATAGCTTAGCAATTCGGAGATTTCTGATTGTATTTGTCTACTCTAACGTTTACAACACTATCACTCATCCCCAATTAAAAAAGTTAACATTATTACCTATTCAATAAAAAAAGAATCATGTAAATCGGTGTAGAAACACCAAAGTTATACATGAAATAATAAGAAATCGCGCGTGAATACAGAGTCATGCTATAAGGATTATTTTTGTGTATCGGTTGCCGCGCTCGACGCGCGTCGTGGCGGGAGGTATAAAAAGGCGGGGGGTCCGCGCTCGAGCGTCATACAATATTTGGCTGTTGATGCGAATAGACGTTCAGACTGTTCGACCTTATTGACAATCAATAATTGTTATTTGCAAACCGTGCTTATCAGCACGACTTTTAGTCTTTGAATAGTTTATTTTTAGAATTGTTTTGTTGTTAGTTTATATAATAGTTATTAGATTAATAGTATTAGTAGTAGATACACCTATTAGTTATTTTGGTAGTGTTTAATTGTATTAATAGTTTATTTTCGTAATTTTTATATTATTTATTTTGGTAGTGTTTAATTGTATTAATAGTTTATTTTCGTAATTTGGTAGTGTTTAATTAAATTAATAGTTTATTTTCGTAATTGGTAGTGTTTAATTAAATTAATAGTTTATTTTCGTAATTGGTAGTGTTTAATTATATTAATAGTTTATTTTCGTTATTATTATATTAGTTATTTTGGTAGTGTTTAATTGTATTAATAGTTTATTTTCGTAATTGGTAGTGTTTTATTATATTAATAGTTTATTTTCGTAATTATTACATAATAACTATATATAATTGTAAGTGTAAGGTAGCTTCAGTTACCGTCGATTAAAAATACACAATGCCACCTAAAAAACGACCATCTTTATCTCGAAATTCGAGAGATGCTAAAAGGATGAGAAATGCGCGTTCTCAAGAATCGGCAGAGGAAAGAGCACATCGGTTAAACTCTATGAGAGTTAGTGCCTCAACCTCTCGAGCCAATGAAAGCTCTCCAGAGAGAGAGATGCGATTAGCAGCTGACAGAGCGAGACGAGCTACATCACGGGCGTCTCAAAGCTCTTCTCAACGAGAGCTGAGGCTTACCATTGACCGAGAACAACATGTGTTATCCCGAGATGCTGAAACTGCGTCACAACGAGAATTGCGTCTCACTGCTGACCGCGAACGGCATACATTGTCTCGCGAGTCAGAAACCTACACTGAGAGGGAATTGCGTCTCACAGCTGACCGCGAACGTCATATATTGTCTCGCGAGTCAGAAACCTTCACTGACAGAGAATTGCGTCTCACAGCTGACCGCGAACGTCATATATTGTCTCGCGAGTCAGAAACCTACACTGAGAGGGAATTGCGTCTCACAGCTGACCGCGAACGTCATATATTGTCTCGCGAGTCAGAAACCTACACTGAGAGGGAATTGCGTCTCACAGCTGACCGCGAACGTCATATATTGTCTCGCGAGTCAGAAACCTACACTGAGAGGGAATTGCGTCTCACAGCTGACCGCGAACGTCATATTTTATCTCGAGAATCTGAAACTTTAACTCAATATGAAGACCGTTTGACAAATGATAGGGTGCACCATAATGTTATTCGATCTCTCGAAGACGCACATGAGCATGAACAACGACTAGAGTCGGTACGCGAATATTATAATTCTTTGAGACAAGAACGATCAGTAAGTTTGTCTAATGAAAGATTAAGAATCGAAAATATTCGGTCTCTTGAAACGGACGAACAGCGAGAGGCCCGTCTTACTGCAGACAGATTTCGACATAGCCTTAATAACTTAGATGTACACATAGAAGATCAATCTAGAAATTCGGTGGCTTGGTCCGACAAATATAAAAGTGGGTTTGCTTATAACCTCACAATTGATTATGGATCATCTTCTGTAATAGGCGATATGAACGTGGTATGTCGTTTTTGTAATGCTTCAAAGTGGAGTAAGGAGTCAGCTGGTTTCTGTTGTTCTACAGGTAAAATAAATTTGCCTTCATTCGAAGACCCACCGGAACCTTTGAAATCACTACTTTTAGGGGAACATATACAATCTAAACAGTTTTTAGATAATATTCGCACTTATAATAGTGCATTTCAAATGACATCCTTTGGCGCTCAACAAATCTCAGAAGGTCATTTCATGCCTACTTTTAAGATACAAGGTCAGGTTTACCATTTGATAGGATCCCTTTTGCCTGAAAACCAACCTAAGTTTCTTCAAATATATTTTGTATCCGACTACAACGAACAGTCGAATATAAGAAATCAATATTTCCCGAATTTAAATACTGAACTCATATCACAACTTCAGAACATGTTGCATCAGGTTAATTCGTATGTATGCAGTTTTAAATCGGCATTAGAAGCTCTTCCTCGAGATGATGATAACAATTATAAAATTGTTATAAATGCCGATAGGCGTCCAACTCAGGAACACCCTGGGCGTTATAATGCTCCATCCACGAATGAAGTTGCTGTGGTATTGGTCGACCAGGAATGTGATAGGCGTGATATCGTTATCCGTTCCAGAGATAATCGTTTGCAACGTATTTATGAAACCCACAGGGCTTACGACAGTTTGCAATATCCTTTGATATACTGTCGAGGGGAAGATGGTTATAATTTTGCTTTATACCTAACTGATCCGCGTACAGGCGCACCTAATTATAATAAAAAGATTTCATGCCTTCAATTTTACTGTTACCACTTGCAAGTAAGACGGAATAGGTTTGTATACTTTCAACGTTTTCGTGGCTTATTCAATCAGTTTATTGTAGACATGTACGCAAAAATTGAAACCGAAAGATTAGTTTATATACGATCTAATCAAAGGCAGCTGCGCGTTGAAGAATACGTGCACCTTCGCGACGCCATGCAGCAAGATAACGATACGGTGAATATGGGTCGTTTAGTTATTTTGCCCTCTTCTTTTACTGGTGGTCCACGATACATGCACGAACGTACTCAAGATGCTTTTTGTTACGTAAGAAAATATGGACGTCCCGACTTATTTATTACTGTAACTACCAATCCTAAGTGGGATGAAATTACTCGGGAGCTTCTTGAGGGTCAAGCACCGCATGACCGCCATGATATCATAGCAAGAGTTTTTCATTTAAAATTAAAATCAATGATAGATCTACTTACCAAAGATAAAATTTTTGGAGAAGTATTGTGTTATATGTATAGTATTGAATGGCAAAAACGCGGCTTACCTCACGCACATATCCTGCTTTGGTTAAAAGATAAGGTTCGACCTAATGATGTAGACAGTTTAATCAGTGCTGAAATTCCAAGTCCGATTGCAGATCCCGTGTTATACGACATTGTTAAAACTCATATGATACATGGTCCATGTGGTTCGTTTAACGGGAATTCTCCTTGCATGCAAGACGGTCGTTGCACTAAAAGATATCCAAAAGCCTTAGTGGATGGCACTGTAACAGGACATGATGGATACCCATTATATCGTCGCCGTTCAAGAGATAATGATGGTTTTACTGTTGAAAAGCGAGTGTCTGGACAACAAGTTACTTTAGATAATAGGTGGGTCGTTCCGTATTCTCCTGTGTTGTCCAGAGCATTTCAAGCTCACATAAATGTTGAAATGTGTAATAGTGTAGAGTCAATAAAATATATTTGTAAGTATATTAATAAGGGCAGTGACCAAGCTACATTTGCTTTGAGAAATGAACATGATGAAGTTACAAGATTTCAGTCAGGCAGATATATAAGTTCTTCAGAAGCTGTGTGGCGGATCTTAAGTTTCAACATTCACGAAAGATATCCACCTGTGACTCATCTGGATGTTCATCTTGAAGGCGGCCAACGTATATATTTCAACGCCGAAAATGTCACAGAACGGTTAGAGAACCCTAGACAAACAAGTTTATTAGCATTCTTTCGACTTTGCCAAACTGATGATTTTGCAAAATCTCTTTTGTATGAGGAAGTTCCATCGTATTATACCTACGATAAGCAACGGGGTGTCTTTAATCGAAGACACCGTGGCAGGCCTGTAGATGGCGAGTCAGGTATTTTTAAAGAACATGTTCTTGGTAGAGTGTACACCGTTCATCCTAACAACGCTGAGTGTTTCTATTTGCGATTATTATTACATACCGTGCGAGGACCAACCTCATTTATAGATTTGAGAAAAGTAGACGATGTTGTTTATCCCACTTATCAAGCAGCTTGCCAAGCGCGTCATTTGCTTGAAAATGATCAGCATTGGGATGACGCTTTAGCAGAATCCTGTGTTAGTGATAATCCACGACGGTTACGCCATTTATTTGTAACATTACTCACATTTTGTGATTTGTCAGATGCTGTAACATTATGGGAAAAATATAAAGAAAAATTTTCAGAAGACTTTCTTAGAAATATACCTAACAATGATGAAGGCACAACTAATGATAATTTCCGTGATCTTGCCATAAATCAGTGCTTATTAGCTCTTCAGGATGACTTAACAGCAGTAGGCGGTAAATCACTCTGTGAATATGGTTTGCCAACACCAACCTCAGTCGGAGAGGTAACTAATAGGGAATATTCCGCAGAGATTGGTTACAATTTAACGGAACTGCTGACAACATTAGAAAACGGTGTCCCAATGATGACTGCAGAACAACGTTTAGTTTATGACCGCGTGTGCAATAGTGTTCAAAATAATTTGGGAACACTATGGTTTTTAGATGCACCTGGAGGAACTGGAAAAACCTTTTTGACTAAATTAATATTGGCTTATGTTCGAAATCAGCGTAAAATTGCTCTTGCCGTAGCTTCATCAGGGATAGCTGCAACATTGCTACCAGGAGGTAAAACTGCTCACAGTATGTTTAAAATACCAATTGATTTAGATCGCACGGAAAATCCAACCTGTAGTATTTCAAGAAATAGCGACAAAGCTAAGGTATTACGCGAGTGTAGTTTAATCATATGGGATGAATGTACGATGGCCCATCGAAAAGGAGTAGAAGCGGTAGACAGAACTTTAAGGGATATAAGACAAAATGATCGACCAATGGGCGGTATCACGGTTTTATTTTGTGGTGATTTCCGACAAACCTTACCGGTAATACCACGGGGAACCCGAGCTGATGAGGTTAGGGCTTGCCTGAAAAGCTCTTATTTATGGCGAGATATACAATCGGTGCATTTGACTATAAATATGCGAGTGAGAACTGGAGATAACCCGGATGATAGTCAATTTTCTGACACATTATTAAAGATTGGTGAAGGTACCTATCCACAACTACACCAAGGAAAACTTATACTGACGCCTGAATTATGTTGTATGGTGCAATCTCAACCACATCTTATATCGTCGGTTTACGGTGACGTAACAAATATATTAAATAGGGACAATTCTTGGCTATGCGAAAGATCTATTTTAACTCCTCGCAATGACCAGGCATCTGAGATCAATAACAAAATACTGTCGAATATACAGGGGGAAAGCAAAGTTTATAGATCAATAAATAGAATGGTCGATGAACAAGAAGCCACTAATTACCCGATAGAATTTTTAAATTCTTTAAATATGCCCGGACTTCCCTCTCATGAAATTTGTTTAAAAATTGGGATACCGATTATTATGCTCCGAAATTTAAAACCACCACAACTTTGCAATGGAACTCGACTAAAAGTAACCCAGTTGCAACAAAATATAATCGAGGCTCAAATTTTAACAGGTTGCGGTGCAGGAGAAACCGTCTTTATTCCCAGAATACCCTTAATACCAAATAATTTTCCATTCCAATTTAAAAGGACGCAATTCCCAGTATCGGTGTGTTATGCAATGACAATTAACAAGGCTCAAGGGCAGACTTTTCGTGTTGCTGGAGTAGATCTCAGTGTCAGTTGTTTCTCACATGGTCAGTTGTATGTTGCTCTTTCCCGTGTTAGCAGTTCTAAAAGTCTTTATGTTCACGTGCCGGACGGGTCAACTTTCAATATAGTTTACCCGGAAGCTTTGCACTAAAGTATTTTCGTTTTATAGGTACCTTTACCTTACCTTTATAAGGCAGTGGTACTTATATTGCCACCAGAATTTGAACCTTAACACATTATTATAAAGTTTAAAAGCTATAAATATTTTTAAGTTCTGTGTCTTATAAAGGGTTAAGCCTTATGTGAACGTGATCTAAACAATATTACCAATATAAATAATAATAATAAATATTACCAATACATTAACTTAATACACAAGGAGTTACACGCTGACGGAGTCGCGGACACAGCTATCTATACTTTTCTGCCGGAAGTCACTATTCCACGCGGACGAAGTCGCGGGCACAAGCTAGTATATAATATATCCTCCGAAACGGCTCGAGCGATTTTTATGAAATTTTGTATACATATTGGGTAGGTCTGAGAATAGAACAACATCTATTTTTCATACGCCTAAGTGATAAGGGTTGCTCATACTAAAAAAAACATTTCATTTTTTGAACGAAATTGTTTTTATTTTTTTTATAATGTGGCATTAAAAATACATACAACTAGAAAAAAAATCGGCAAAACAACGTTTGCTGGGTCAGCTAATTTACTTATAAAAACCATTGAAGCTGTAAAAATTATTGTCAAATTCGATAATCAGCGTCGAAAAAAATAAGCAAATGAAAAAGAAAACCATCTTTAAATTTCAAGTAAATCATGAGAAAGAAACATTTGTCTTTCAACATAAAACCCAAATAAATTGACTGTAAAAGTTTGCCTGAACCATAATGTACCAAACTCATCGCATACTTAGCCAATTAAAAAAAATGGCTGATATTTAAACAACGAGGAAGACAAAATATGCTTACGTGTTATGAGTTCATTCTTCAAAATTGTAGGAACAGTCAAGGACAACCTCATATCATCATGTTGCATAGCATTAATAAAGACAAGAAATTAATATCGTCTTCAAGGTCAGTTATTAACAACTGTTGAATTTAACTACCACAAGATAAAATAGAAGCATCTATAGTACTGTTTCAGGTTACTCTTCCGCGGAGGTTACTACCCTTACTGAATACAAACTTTGACTCGAAACTTTTGCAAATTAACTCTATTTAGTTAGGAACGAAACAGCTTCAACAAGGCGTAAAGTGGCATACAAAAAAAACTTAAAAACATATTTTCATAAGTCTGTGACTCCATAAGGGCCCACAATCTAGATGTAATAGATTTTTGCTACTTATGTGTTATTTAGAATTACTTTTATTTTTTTTCAAGGAAATAACAGTTTTTTTTTTAATGTCTCTTCAAACTGCAACATACCTCAAATTTGTAGTATTAGGACTACAGGTAAATCAATGAACAACGACCTTATTATCCTGTACAAAAATCTCATTTTTCCTGTCACTTTAATTAGCGATTTAAATTTGAGTCGGGTCGATAAATCTCCGTCACTGACCGCTTAGGGTACAAAGTACGTCGATACAAACATTAAAGGAACTTCGGCCCAAAACCTTTTTATTGATTAATTGCGTTACCGTCTCGCAAGCCGATTTGACGTCACTGAACATAATAATGTCGTTTACTTGTTAGACTTGGTTATTAATTTACAATTTATTTAATGATAAGATTATGTCATACAACTGGTTCTGTAGTAAGGATAATCTAATACTAATATGATTGATGCGAATGTCACGATTTAATTTAAATTTTGCGTGGTATAAAAAATTAAGCGAACAAAATGAAAATCAAAAATCGTACCACTATGTGAAGGGCAAAATCATTGAACTGAGCCCAGATTCGCCTATCACCTTCTTTCCATCATATCCCAAGCGCTCTTGCTCCGGAAGAAAAAAACAACGAAATGAAATCGTCAGCAGTACACTGTATTTTTGTTACTTCTACTCTGCTCCCTACTTATTTCATCATACAGAGATGTTATAAGTTAAGCCCCACAAATCAGTTGCAAGGGTTTAACTGTAGGGTCAAAGGTTCTGCTAAGTTTAAAAACAGAATACCGGAATTATCTCTACGACAATTCAGTTTCACTTGTTCACAAGTCATGAACCTTCTTCGTTTGATAAGGAAGAGCAATTTGTAGAATAAATTGTCTGACAGCAATTTCCTCATTTATATGGACTAATAGGGTATAAACAAGAACAGGCCGGTGTAATGGTCAAAGCATTGTTCTTTACTGACGTGCAATTGCGTTAGTTAGTATCAACTCTTTGTTCTAACGAGGAGTTGATACTTAGTATTATTTTTACTACATTTTCTGCTATGCGTTATCAAGACGGAATAAGACATGAAGTTGAATATTTATAATTGTAGTGTCATCCTGTTACGCGGAAGTCGGAGGACCGGGTGTTGTGGAGCAACTTATGAGGATATGGGAGGCTTATGTCCAGCAGTTGACATTCATAGTCTGAATCGACTACTCCTCCTATGGAGGCAAAAAAAGTTAATGCATTGACCATTGATATATCTTTTGGCAGAAACAATTTCATATATTTTCGATGTGATCTGGAAAATATTAATACAAAGTCTGATTATTTACAAGGTTGAAGTCGCAAAACAATAAAAATTTGACAGCAGATGCTTATCACATTACGTGCGAGTTTTTTTTTTACTACGCAATTAGTTGTCTACGCAAGAACAATCATAATATCCAAAAGAAAATGAATAAGCAAGTGGTTATTTTTATACGAGATGTGCAAAATTAACGAGCGGTAATGTACTGACCGCGTAACGAATACCACTTCATTGCCATTGAATTCGTCGTACTTTTACATAATTAGCATAATATTTGTCAAGGGGTTACTAATTGTGACTAGCTAGAATATTAAGTAAACGTGTGTAATGGAGACGTAGATCAAATCAATTGATGTCATTTAACCAGACAAAGAAGGTAGACCACAAGTATTCTGACATACAATTATAAATGTCTTTTTTCTGTAGCCCAATGTGTCCCACTGCTGGCTAAAGGCCTCCCCCAGATCGGTAAGCTTTAAGGTTGTCACGCCACCGCTTCCTAGGCCTCCCACGGCGACACCGTCCATCCGCTGGCTCCCATAGAGTGGTGACTTTGGCTCAGCGATCACTCTTCATGCGGCTGAATTATAAATGTCTTTAAACAAATTAAATTGCTAGTAAGCAGCGAGTGCGGCAAATAGTAGGTACTATTATTCAAACGACATATTATATCGTACAAAAAAACTGCAAATCGACATTGAACTGTCGCACCGGTCAACTGTCAACATTTGAGCTTAATTAGTTCAGCCAAAACACCTTTTTACCCAGCATGTTATTGACGTCGAATTAATATATTTAGAGCATGAAAACAGAGATTTGTTAAAGTCCTTGGTGAGTACACGACACGTATAACAGGTGGAGAAAATAAAAAGAAGAATTACGAATGAGCGATTAACACCAAGGCGATTAA
Organism: Trichoplusia ni; assembly: GCF_003590095.1. Taxonomy (NCBI): domain Eukaryota; kingdom Metazoa; phylum Arthropoda; class Insecta; order Lepidoptera; family Noctuidae; genus Trichoplusia; species Trichoplusia ni. Next base: position 5,761,017 of record NC_039495.1, on the reverse strand, counting down.
CAACCAAGACGAATATCATTATATTATGATACTTGGAAAGCTTTTTAAGGAGTTGAAATGTAGAAATACTCTTTAAGGATAAATTAAATCCGGCGATATGTCTCGTAGTATCATCATGTCTGTATTAAACATTTGTTTTATGGAGGATTGCAAAGCATTGCCTTACACCGAAACAAACGCGCGGTTGACGCAGCACGGAGGTTCAGGTTTAGTCAGTAAGAGTCTGACTCTACCCGTTCCCTCCCCCAAACAAAACGGGTGTCCAGGAGGACGAACCAGACTTTAAATTTTTTTTTTATACAATTCTCACACTTGATATAAATCATTTTGTGTTCATACTAACACCGTTTATTATAATTTTTACAACTACTCTCAAACAGCGCGTGATGGAAAGTCATTGTACTTTTTACTCTAGTAAATACTTTTCAGACAAAAGCAGATATTTCGCGTAGTACAATGAATCTTTCATTTATCGACTACATTATCGATTAACTCCATAGCGTATTATAATTTTCTCCCGGACAACAGTTTCCGATGATATCTGTCCCGCATTCTCTGATTAAAGATTGTAATTACGTTAATGGGAAACACTCTTACGGAGGATTTTATTGCTGCTGTCACATAAGTTGCAGAAGAAATCATTTTTGTAGTGACACTCGGGTAAATTAACATTCGAATTGGGAACGGAACGCGTTTCCAGTGTCGAATATATACCAGATACTTAATTTTTATGTAGAAAAGTATTTCAGTGCCGATAAAGGATCCTCTTTTTTATAATCCCTGCTATCCCTACTAATATAATAAATGCGAAAGTAACTCTGTCTGTTACGCTTTCACGTCTTAACTGCTGAACTGATTTTAATGACATTTGGTACAGAGATAGAGTTGACCTTGAGAAAGAACATAGAACAGTTTTTATCCCGGACTTTTGAAGAGTTCTCTTGGAAACGCGATATAACCGACCTAGACGCGGGCAAAGCCACGGGCGAAAAGCAAGTTTTATATAAACATGCGACACGTTAGTTCAAAAGTTAGTATTTTGAAAGAGCTTAATGAAGATAGTAATAATGCTTTATTTCATTAAAAAAAAATACTACTATACAAGTAGGTATGACCTGTATTTCGGCTAATAGCACCTAACAGTATCCATTTGATTATTATTTATAGTCCATAAATTGTAAAGGTCACGATGGATGTAACTTTTAATAAGATCTTATTCTTACAAGGCAGAAAAATGAACCAAATTGTGTTGCGGGCGGAACCGAGGCATCACCAAAAACATTCAAATCATGGGTTTTATGAAATGAATAAGACCACTGTATAACATGATTCACGGGAGATTTTTAAAACTATAAAACGAAAAAACTCAATAATTAAGCTACAATAGATTGTAAAATCCGCGAGTGATTCAAGTTAAACAAACAAGACGTAAGTTCAGTAGGTTTTGTGAATTAAGTTCATCACAATACAATACAGTTAAGAAAGTTCATGTAAAATACAATGTAACCGGTTTAGAAACAAATACATAAACTTTTGACAAAGCTCAGCTCAGCGAATTTTTTCTTTAAAAAAAATCAACAGTTCATAAGCGGTAAACAGAATGATGTCCTAATTGTTGAGATATTGACATTGACCAACAAAACCTTATACTACCGGTTTTAGAATTTATTTTTGAATACTATCTATAATCTATAATATGTGTCAGTACACTTTTTTAGAGTACTTATATTAATGATCATATGTATAGCCTAAGTCTATTATAATTGGACTTAACTCATGACATTGACGATAACTTATTTGAGTACGAACAGCAAAATAACTATCAATTCTCAAAAATGTACTTATAGAACCATAGGTAGGATTATAATATTACACAACATTAAAATTGTATGCCAGTTAAAGCTCCCACGGTCGAGGGCCTACAGCCCCAAGTCGTGGAAGTGAGATGTCGCTCTATAGCATGTAGTGCTCTGTCCCGCTTCCACATTTGCAGTAATACTCCTTTGAGACTAGGCGGTAAGCTCCCAGACACATTTAAATGTATTCAAAATAAAACATGACTTCGTTTACTTTATTTCAAAGAGACAAGTTTACACCGCGTCTGCAGTTCATGGCCGAATTCATCATTTTTTTGTTTTTATTTATTTTTTGTTACATTTTATGTTTAATTAAGAATAAGACTTTCTTTAGAGTTGTTGCCAACTGTGGCTATTATTAGAAAAAAATATTGTTTTCCAATAAGAGAGTCTTTTTAGCCGAGAGAAAAAGAGACAGAGATTTTTTTTAATCAATTGATACAAATTATATTACCAAAGCTTTATTCTGGAATTAAAAATTAAATTGTTAAAAGCCTTATTAACCTCTAGGCATAAATATATAGGATTGCTATTTATATTACGCATCTAGAATTAAAAGTATTTTTCCTATTCTTGTAAAAACTACATATAAACCGTCTTTAGTAATTTAGTGAAACGAATCGCTAAATATTTTTTTCACAAAATCGAAAACACTAAAATATCAAAATAATATTTCTTTTTTGTCTACCAAATAGTAGGTACCTAGAACTAATAATCTTAATCAATGACGTAATCTTTCATAATAATAAAAAAATATTTAAATAAACTGTTTCGTCTGTATTTTTACTGAGGGGCCTTTGCAAGATGCATAGAAACTTGTTCGATTAAGCTATAAAGCTAATCTAGCTCTCGCGAATGATTGAATTCGATGCTATAATATTAATGGGTAGAGTTTAAATAAAGTTTAGGAAAACACACGGCAAAAGTGGAAATATTTTGTAATAAATTTAAGCGTCACTGGTAATTTCTTGTCTCCTGCACACAGGCTATTTTGTAGCCTAGCAAGGAGTACAAAGCCTCACCCACCAAATTGTAGGCTACAAATTCTGTTACCTTTTATTACTTAAGAAATCAAATGCGTGTAAATCTAAAATATTTTTAACTTCTATTCATAGAGTACGATCGTAAATATAAGCTTTTAACTCAGTCCATCCCAATTTCCTTGCTCTGTCACAAACCAATTGACATTTCATGTGACATTTGCAATTTTATTGTTTAAGGCGATCCCGTAAACTTCGTTCTAAGAAAGCGAGACGATGACACCGAACCTTCAAATCATTAAAAAAAAATACAAAAAAAAACTTGTACGCATTTTCCCCAAACTTTTGGCAACGTAATGTAAATTAAAGAAGTTACATCGGTAAAGGTTTACTCGATAATATGTTTTCCTAAATGTTAGGGCCTAAACAAACGAACGATTCAGGCCTTTCTTATTTGCCTGTTTGCATGAACTTTTGACTTAAGAATATCGTGTCCACCTAAAAGCTTAAAGCAAAATCGAAGAATTGATCACGTGTTACGGCTGGTTTGGAATAACATTTAAAATAATAACAGTTTTCATTTCAAATAAGCCCACTCTCGATATTTTTAATCGATTATAAAAAAAATATCTTTTGTAAATCTTACAAAATTTATGCTAGTGAAGACACTAGATAATAACAATGATTCCTAACACAAAGAAAATGAACGAAATAGTTTCCCAACACGTGACTACTTTATCTCTGACTCTTCCTTCTAAATACAATGGCAATCGATTATCCAGTTCAACTTTAATGAGGAAAGAAATAAGTCAACTGAATCAATTGGTACTAGTATTTTATATTCATAGATTAAACCGAGTAATCATTAAATAATTTTACGACCACATAAAATTTTATAATATCGTGACTTATACGAATGTTTAATTACTATTTAAAATGTAACCCTAAAAAAACAATTGCATTCTGTTATGAAATAATATTTTTATTCGATAATAGGACACCTTATATAGCAATAAAGCTTATCGCGCTTACCAAGAACAATAAGAAATTAAAAGTAATAAAAAGAGGTAAAAATATTAAGTATGTTGTTGTTTGTTTACTTTTATTACAAAGAACAGCATTCTAACGCAAATAAAACAAAAGTCTCTCGCAGTCTCACACTTGAAACAAACGAAAAGTTTCACAACGTCATTCAGTATTTTTTTCTAAAAATATACAATAAGTAATGAACATAAGAATCTTCATAATTCAGGTAATGTATGTTTTGTACTTGAACGCAAGAGAAAAGGTCACGGGCGTAGGTACGTGGACTGCGTACGAGTTTTTCGCCTGAATAAAACATCAGTGCGCTAGTCCGGGCGGCAGTGGAGGGTTAGATGCGCGAGTCCTGCGCGCGCGCCGCCCATCGCGTATCGATCGCTAACACTTAAATAGAACGCGAGCAGTGCTGTGACAGGACCTGTGTAGTGTTGTGCCGTTTACTGGGAATAATCATTAATAAATAAAAAATGTAAGTTCAATAAATACATTAATAGAATTCTTCATCAAAAGTGTATTCTACTATACTGTTTGACACATTTAAGGATAAAAGCAAAAGTAAATAAAATAATAAAGTTGTCTTCAATTACGATTACATATAGGTACAAAAAAAATCAACGTTTCAATGTCATTAAAACAATCAAAACACACATTTATTAGATCTCCTGATAATAACAAATAACCACTTTGTTAGTCGTCAAATACAGCAAACTATTATAAACATACTAATTAATTAATTACTGTACCAACAATAAATAATTATAATCCTCGAAACACCAATACAGTGCATTGACATCGTTCATTTTTTGAGTTTTTATGGACAATTTTACAATTGATGTTGACTTTAACTTTATAATGACACATGTAACAATTAATTCAAATACGGTAATTCAACTACGGTTTACAAGTGGGTATTTGTTTGATAATTTTCGGTCTCTCCGTACGAAAAATCTGTTCATTAATCAAGAGTTGTGTCTCCTCTTTTCGGTCGGCTAAAAGAGGCTGCGTCATGTTGCACGTTTTGACCCTCAATTATTATTATTTAATCGTGTCCACATCACAATTTCCAGTTTAGTCGTTTTTCTGCGTATTATTATTGCATCCTTATTCTTTAAATCTACCTATCCATTTTTTATCAATAACTTGCATAGAAACAATTCAAGTCATTTTTCTAATATCTTTAAATAAATACATAAGGTGAATGTCTTTGTATACATTTATTTAAAAACTTACTGAACAGGTTCTTTCACTACACCTGTTCAGAGCTGACTCGAGCTACGGCAAAGGTAGTCGAGTTGACAGAATAGGCTATCAATGAATATTTAGTGTCTATAGGCAAGTTACATTTCCCCAAGCGTCAAAGCTGACTGAATAACTCAAATAAATTGAACTGACAAGTCAAAGTCACGTCACTTATCGAAGTGAAATATCCTTACCATATGTTTAGACTCATTTATTTTTATTTTAATAAGATGAAACATTATCGAGAACCTCAGAAAAAAGTTGATTATAGTCATAGTACAATCTATAACAAAAAAAAACATAAGTACATAGATATTTTTTTTCAATTATTTAAAAAAAACTTTAGATCGGTATATTTCGATCGTTACAGTATTTATATTACTTAAAGGTAATTATTCAAACGCTAAATAACTACGTTAAGATGTGTTCATTGCTTATAGGAAGTGATACCAAGATTTGCGATTGATAATATAAAATGTCCGCAGGATAATTGTCATGGTTTTATAGTACTAGTTAAACATGTTTTTAATTGTATAAATCTGTATCACTTAGGTGCGGAATACGGTTGCGTAATAATTAATTAAGAAGTCTTAGTACTTTTGTTTGGATATTTGACGGTTTACTTGCAGACACATAAGGTCTTTGAAACAGGTTTAGGACTCACGAATAGCAGAGTGGCTGGGGTAGGTTCGATACCTGCGTAAGACAAGAAATTGTGTGATCCACAAATGCTCGTTCTGAGTCTGGGTGTCCTTGTGCACGTAACTCGAATATTTTGAAGCCCTTCGCGACATAAGGATTAAATTTCTTATTGCGGGCGTTTTTTTTTTTTTTAAATAGAAAATAGCAAATGTAGTTCCTTACTTATTTGTTTATTTTAAACACATCCCTGGTAACGCAACCACAGTAAAAAAGCAGACTTAAAAGGCGACTATAAATAAAATGTTACACAAAACCTTGTTAGTGTTCATTAAAAACAAATAAATACAAAAATTAAAAAAGTTACATATTTTGATCATTACATTTCTGATTTGTAGAAAGTCTGTGGCACCATGTTGGGCGACAAAACTGATTTAGCTGTGATAAAAACTTCAATAATCGATATTGTGACCACGGTCAAGGAAACCCCTGACATTAACTCTATTTCAACATAATTATATCGATTTTAGACCTGTACCATGTACACTAAGTGATGATAAACGAACACGAATATATATGCAACTATACTTGAATACTCTTAACGATTGATAAAAGCCTGAATTTCATCAATTGATAATTAGTAACAGAAAAGCTAAAAAGCTCTGTTTACTGAGTGGCTATGCAATTCCCATGGCTGACAAACATTGTGTTTTTAAACCATATTACTAATATTCAATGTTTTTTTTTTGCTTATTTTCATACCGAGTTTTTAATAGCTATAAAATGAAAGGTAAAGGAAATTAACTCACGAAATATCGATAAAACTATCGTATCGTGTGGTGGTTATTAAATTTGACGTGCAAGAGTAAGGGCACACTGTGCTTTATTCGCAAATTAGTGAATGTAGTGAAAGCCCAAGCGAATTATTTTTAACAACATACTTAGGTGTATATTTCTAAATACATGCATATTTTGAATAAATTACACCCAAACACAGAACAAATGATCGTGCTCATCACACAAAAAATTGTCCTGGGTGGGAATTGAACTCACGACCTCCGGTTTAGCAGTCACGGTCACTAACCACTAGACCAGTACGCCAGTCAAAAGTATAGTAAAACGTACCCGGTTTCTCCGCATTTTCGGGTGAATAAAAAGAGATGGGTATACGTGACATACAAGTAATCACGGATTACACGTAAAACCCGTAGAAACGTATCCGTTCATTATATTCGCATTAGACGTGTCAACGTGGCCGTGACCACACACAAGGCTGGTCGCTTTACATAATCCCACAAATCAAATCGAAGCGATCAAACCAGTCCTATCAGTCGAGTTTCGGTAACTTATTGGGATTTTGCAGATTCCAGTAAACCGGTTTGCAAAAATAATTTAATAATTTTCTGTTAGTTTTATAATGAGGATTTAACTTTAATATCCGGTTTAAATTGGTACTAAATAGTGTTGTGGCATTTAAATTCGATTAATGGATCTGATAAAGGTTTACATACGCCTTATAATTTGAAATAATTATCGGTGGAGTTTGTTGCCCCGTATTTAAGAGCGTGCGATTTAGGGCACTGTCATATTTCTGATGTATCAAAAGTGATACTCACTTTCATCATCGGCCTAGTCTTCTCCCAAATTTAGCTAAATACCAGTGTTTGACAAGCAGCAACTGCCATCTAACCTCCTCAGCCCATTTACCTGAGCAACACGATACCCCTTAGTTAGTTGTCAGACTTTCAATCTTCTGAATTCTTATTCTTTTTTTTTGTCCCGGGTGAAACTCTAATGACTTCAACCCACACCGAGGGCACGGCGAGGGTATATGTCGGACTCCCACCGACTAAAAACACCCCGGGCCCCTTCAACTGCCTGAGCCAGAGCCACGGGATCGCTCGCGCATGCTTAAGCGCGACTCTGACCGGAAGCTTCTGAAAACCTGGCCGGGACCCATAATTTAACGTGCCTTCCGAAAACGGTGGTACTCGTTATGACAAAGATCACCCATCACCCGGTCACCCATCTAAGGCCCAGCCGCGTCAAGTGTAGCTTAACCCATGATCGATTCACTTTGCAGTTATAGCTTAGCCACCAGTTCCTCTTATAAAGTGCTACTCACTAGCCCATCTTAATTAAATGATTTTCGCTTTTTCCACAAACCCCAGTCTTTGACTCTACAAAAGTAACAAAAGAGATTAGGATCACGCGATACATGTAAGCGTATCATATAATAAATCAATTACGGAGAGATACGAGACCGACCTCAAGTTTTTTGTTTCTTAAATTACTAGGTGTATAACTCGGTATTAGTGCAAAATTAATAAAAACCAGTTTAATATTATAATCAGATACAAATACCTACACAGTTTCCGTAAAGTTCAAGACATTAGTATTAGAACAAGTGAGTTAATTTATATGTATGCATAATTAATATTATAATTTCTTTAAATATTTAAATTTTAAAGCAACATTTTCTTATTCCTAATCCGCACAATTTAAATTAACTTTAACGGTTTTTTTTTATCTCGGTGCTGTTTGCACGGATAGCCGAGTGGTTGAGGTCACCACGAAAAACCCACTGTGCAGGATGTGTCGCGAGTTCGGTTCCCGCATGGGCCAAGGGCTTGTGTGATTAACGATTGCTTGTCGATTGGTTGTCGGAGTCTGGGTGTCGTTTTAATGTGACTTGAAAGTTTGTGAAAGCCCTCGCAACACAAGGATTCAATTCCTTAGGGCGGAATCGTATAAGAAAACATCACAACTCAAATATTGTATGCTTACCTTATTTAAGAAGAGATAATACATATAAATACAATTATAAATACAATAAATACAATTATCAGTTCTAGTTATCCAGTTCAGTTTTAATATCAATTATGAGTCAACGACATAAAATTGTGACATTATAATATCTAATCTACTTAAATGTGGTGAATATACATAACTCTGAAATAAATTAAATTATTAGTTGTTATTAAATATAAACATTATTGGGTCATTAACCTTTAAATTATACGATGGATTATGTGTAAAATTGAAGTAACGGATAGAATACATCTAGGAGTTTTTGTCTGTTTGTCAGCGATGGTAAACTTGTAATACTGTAGGATACCACAGCTTACAATTACACCATAAACCGCATCACAGATTACCCTCTTACAGTACAAAGTATTCATCTTGGATAAGGATAAGCTCCTCAATGAAATACTCAGGAAAAGATCAATGAGAAAATTGATCAGAATAACAATGTTTTAACGTAACAGTTAGGCCGGCCGTGAGAGGCGGCCGGATAAACCAGTCAGGTCACGAGAATGTAGCCTTCTTGTTACAAGGAAGTTGATTACAACATTAACAACACATTTTGAAAAATATGTACCTATCGTACCATGTATTTAGATCACGGCAACTTCAATCGTATAACCATTTGGTATATTACGGTTACATCAGATACAGTTTTATCGGAATACCCACTCAAAAGGCTTAAAAAATCTGAATCATTTATTTACGAAAATGGCTATAAAAGATGTTACAATATTGCTAAGTAACATCAGAGTCAGCTTTTCAGCATTCATATTTTACACAGATTATAATGACATATACACAGACAGAAATACATATTTTATGTAAACACTTATTAACAAACTCGATATACTTGCATTGAAATGTCATATATATAATAAAAACTTTTAGTGTAATAGATAACGCTATTAATATCTAACCAATTATAAAACTGGTCAAGTGCCAGTCGGATTCACGACACTAAAGGTTCCTTATATATAGGCTAATGATAAACAAATCAGTTGTGTCACTTTCTATCAAATTAATGACCGTTAGAACCGCTGCTTAACCTCTTATTAACCTTAATCTCTTCATTTCGAGTGGCAACATGAGTAAATAACCTGTAAAAAAACCAGAACAATTCACTGGTCATAAGATACAGCCTGGTGACAGACGAACAGACAGGAACCAAGCCCTCAGTAACAGGGTTCAAAGTTTATCTTTTGGCACGGAACTCTAAAACGATGTAATAACATTTGAATAGTACCAGTATTGTTACTTTGACATTAACTGCAGAATATTTAATACAGAACCTTATCACCATTCAGTCAGTTTGAAGGACGATAGTATTTCATACCCATAAGTAATTATTATTAAAAACACACACGTGTTTATTTTTTATAGCATGGAAAATTCAGGTCTCAATTAAATAATACTAGGTCACGTATGAACGATTAGGTTTACAATGTACCTAGATAATAGATAGGTACTGAAAAAAATCAAACTATTTGATCACAGATTTTCATGCTATTTAACGGCCATTACCAACAGTTTAGCTATCGAAGGATTTGGCTACTACACACTGAATTTTACATATATTTTACCGACAAAATTGCATCTTCAATAGCCAGTTAGTCCAAGGATAGGTCGTCCTTTGAAAATGGCCAGTTCAGGTTGAACTCTTTCACTTTACAGATTTCTAAAAACTACGACTTGAATACGTATTTTTCATTTTATCACATGATTACAAATTAAGGAGGATAAAAAGTACTTAAGTATGGTAGTGGGGGATAAAAACATCACTTGCTAATAAGCGGCGTACTGGTAAGTGACGTCATACGAGATTTGAAATCACTTTATACGCTCCTCCCCCTTTACTCTTATCACTGTATTTTTTGTTTAGGGGATACAAGAAAAAAACATATTCAATAATTATATTTAGAACTGACGGACGAAATAGTTTGCTTTTTCAAATACTTTATTTATTATAAAAAAGTTGATTGTTTCGTTGGATCTCTCGCTATACAGATTAATTAATTCGTATCAGGAATTAGAAAAAAATTGCAGTCAATGTCAATTTCTGCCAGCGACTTCCGGTCCAACGTACAATGACGCTTGTTTTCCACACATTTTCTCTGCGCTTAGTCGTTAACAGTATGTTACATGGTTACACACTCTAGATTGACGGTTAACGTCTGTACTGACATCGAGATCACTGGGTGTGGAAGGCCAATGCTAATTGATTCGCAAGTACCACGACAACCCAGAAACTAGGTATATATTACGAGAATTATATACTACCTTTTTCAAGGACTACCTACAAGAGTAATTACTGTTTGTTTGGCTCACAGAAAAGACAAAGTTACATCCCAGGACAATAGAGATCTTTAAATGAGTCGGAATATGACTCCTTTTCGACAAGACATGATTTTGACTTTTTCATTTAATATTGGAACAACTCGTCGGGTGAGAGAACGGAGAGTCTATGCAAATCAATGACGATCGGTTCTCGCAGACGACCAATAAAATTTATTATTAACACCTACCAGAATTAAAACAAAGTCTTTTGAAAAGATGACATTTCAAGTCACATTTTTACTTTACAAAAACAGTAAGGAACACAAAATTTACATATATTTTTATGTCAAAAAATCTAAGTAACTATTACAGTCGCAACCTTGACAACTTATGTAATTAGTATCTTACGTAAATAAACTTTATAATTAATCATAGGCCAATATTTCATATAAATTCAAATAGATAAGGGTTGCATAGAATTTTTGCGTAACTAATGTAGTATAATACGAACGTCTCTGCGACGCAATCAGGAATGTCACCAGAACTGATTGCCGTGGACACATGTAAGTCATTTTAATTAAAATTATTAAAAAATCTCTCTCCATTATCCTACTGTTAGCATTGATAAAACTGTCCGGAAGAATGAAATGAGCTGTGTTTGAGATTAGTGTTTTCTTATCATTCAGTTTAGAGTAGGTCATTAGCATAGCAATTGATCATTTTGAACTAGTTTACGAAAATGAATAGTCTACGACTAAAATCTCAATTAGGCTTTTAATCAGTTTTTCCCATTATCTCATATAGGTTAAAATTTGATAAAAATATTGGTTAAGTAAATAACGTTAAAAGTTTGCGTAACCATAACGTTTATTGGCATTTTTCTCTCTGCGAGTGATACCACAAGGGCTTAATGAAACCATCATAGGAACATGACTTTATCTGATAAGCTAACTTAACTCATTCTAACTGCGCGGTGTATGAAAGGGGCGCGTGAATCCGGAATCAAATCTTCAAGGATTAAGCTTAAGTTATTCCGCCAGTAAAACCAGTCTTGCTTTACGGAACTCGTGAAATCAAATTAAAAAATGTGTAAGACTAGAAAAAAAAATGCTATAAATACTTAGCAAGTATTTATTTTAAGAAAACCTGTAACCAAAGTCAATTTTTAAGTATAATTTGCAAATTAACTAGCTACTTTTAAATATGTGCATGTATAATTTACCAATACATAAAAAATAATATTATAATACATATTTAACCTACTTCTTTGTTTCGCAATACCTTACTAGATAATGATCATTCGCACACGAATGTAACCATTGCACTAAACTTTTAACAAAGAACAAAAATACGAAAATAGCAATAGCCCTAAGAATTATCTAATCACGAATGTACTGTTGATAACTGCAATAATAAGTAAAAAAATTCGAAAAAAACTAAAATACTCTTTTCAAATTACAACATAACCAAAGCCATACTTAACGCCATTGTACAGAGACACAAGAATGTTGTCGTCTCTTTCCTATGATAAGCAGGAAAAGGGGCTTGCACTAAATACTACGTAGTTGATTGAATCGCTAGCGAAGGCTCAGCGCTGGCCACTTGTGGCGCCAAGTCACGCACATAGTATGCATTCTTTTGTTGCGGACAGGTATGACCAACCTCGGCATCGACTTTGAAACTATAGCGACAATAAACCTATCATGATTCTTTATTAGGCAAGTCGGATGTCATTCCTATTGTATTTTTCCTTAGCTTACGAAATTGATTATGAAGAAGGTTAATATTTTAGATGTAATAGTAATTATGTCAATGTTATGGCAATATAAAACAATAATTATTTCCTTCTTGTTATTCCAGATGAGACATCAGCTCCGCGCGCCCTTGTTGGCGACGGCTATATGGGTGCTTTTTGCCCTTCTGCTTCCGACGGACACACAAATAGTGGATACTATTTCATCATTTATGAATTTCTTGCAAGAAGGATCAAATCAATTCGATAACGAACCACCTGACCAGATAAAAATGTTGTCTGAATACGATTTTATAATCGTAGGTGCAGGCACAGCAGGATGCGTACTAGCAAATCGACTAACAGAAGTCCCAGATTGGAAAGTTTTACTAATAGAAGCGGGATCCAACGAAAACTTTATCATGGACATTCCTATTGTAGCAAACTACCTCCAATTTACACCAGCCAACTGGGGATACAAAACCGTGCCTTCGGACAGGTATTGCGCTGGATTTGAAAACAAGCAATGCAAGTGGCCCCGTGGAAAGGTGGTCGGCGGCTCAAGTGTATTAAACTATATGATATATACCCGAGGAGCCAAACTCGACTACGACGGTTGGGAAGCAATGGGTAACGATGGCTGGGGTTATGATGACGTCCTTCCATACTTCAAAAAGGTTGAAAACTTTAATATTCCTTCATATTACGATGAAAAGTATCACGGTCAAAGTGGGCATGTTAATGTTGAATACGCTCCTTACCGCACAAGTAAAGGAAAGGCCTGGGTTAAAGCAGCCCAGGAATTAGGTTTTAAGTATAATGATTACAACGGAGCACAACCCTCAGGAGTCTCTTTTCTACAACTATCAATGAAGAATGGAACTCGTCATAGCTCCAGCAGAGCTTACTTACATCCAATTAATGGAAGAAACAACCTTCACGTCTCAAAGAACAGCATGGTCACTAAAATTATTTTTGACAGCACTAATACTAAAGCGATAGGTGTAGAGTTTGAAAAATTAGGAAAGAAATATAAAATACTGGCGAAAAGAGAAGTAATTGTCTCCGCCGGCGCAATCAATTCACCGCAGCTGTTAATGTTGTCAGGAATCGGACCTCGGGAACATTTGGAAGCAATGAGAATCAATGTTGTAAAGGATTTACCAGTCGGATATAATTTAATGGACCACATTGCAGCGGGAGGAATACAATTTGTAGTTCGACAACAAAATTCGAGTTTATCTACGGAACATATATTTAACCATTTAGACCTCGTTTTCAAGTGGATGAAAACACATAAAGGACCTTTATCTGTACCGGGTGGGTGTGAAGCCTTGGTATTTATGGACTTAAAAGACAAGTTTAATACCAGAGGATGGCCAGATATGGAGCTTCTTTTTATCGCTGGAGGATTAAATGCCGATCCACTGTTACAGAAGAATTTTAATATTGACAGGCAAATTTATGATGACACCTACGGGCCTTTAGGAAAATCTGAGGCTTTTATGGTGTTCCCTATGCTAATGCGTCCAAAGTCAAAAGGCAGAGTCATGTTACAAAGCAAGAATCCGAAAGTTCACCCACTAATTATACCAAATTATTTTGAATACGCTGAAGACTTGCAGAAAATCGTCGAAGGAATAAAAATAGCTGTAGAAATTGCAAGACAACCGTCTATGAAAAAATTGGAAGCCAAGTTATACGACGTTCCGATTGCGGAATGCCTAGATGCTGGACCTTTTGGCAGCGATGAATATTTTGCTTGCCAAGCACAGATGTTCACTTTTACCATTTACCACCAAAGCGGCACGTGTAAAATGGGTTTACAAAATGATCCATCCGCTGTAGTTAACCATAGACTAATGGTGCATGGTTTGGAAAGGTTGCGAGTGATAGACGCCAGTATAATGCCTGCAATAGTGTCCAGCCATACAAACGCTCCAACTTTTATGATAGCCGAGAAAGGTGCAGATATGATCAAAAAGGACTGGGGGAGACTATGACGGCGATACCAATTACCATAATTAGTTATTGTATAAAGCAAATCTGTGATTTATAGTAGATATTATTTATAAACATATTTATAAATGTTTATCCTATTATGTAACGGGTTAAAGTTCAAAGTTTTACAGTTACTTTGTTAATGTAAAACAAAGATCCATTGCTGGGATTTAATAATTTACTTTTAAATATATCAATTCTTATATAACTAGGGATGATGTCATTTTTGGTTTTTGTCGGACATTGAAAAAATATTGGTTATGCAGAAGGCAAAAATACTTGACAAATATTTCTGGTTTTCATTTATCAGACAACTAACTGGATTTACACTTAGCAAACATGTTCATCATCCCTATCCTAATTAAACCTAAATTATTTATATATTTAAAACAAAGAAATGGTATTCCCAAAGTAAACCAATACATTAGTGTAATATTTGATAATTCACCATAAGCGGGTATTTAAGTATTATAAATAGACATTTAAGAAACATTTTCAGGTACAAGTCTTCAGCTTTCTTGTTTCCAAAAAAAAACTGTTCTCTATTTGGTTAAGACTAAAAAAATCAAATTTTAAAGCACCTGGCGGTTTATTACCTTTCGACAAAAACGTAATATTAAAAAATAAGGACCTTGAACATTGTCAGAGACCTTGATCAATGTCTACAAATAATAAAGTGATATACGAGTATACCAGTGACGAGTGACATTAGAAAAAGATAAAGCATTTTGCAGTTACAAAAACAAGATGTAAAAACATGTATAACTTTATTTGTTCCAGTTAAAAGTATATTTTTTTACTGAAAGTTTTAACGGTTTTAGTACAAAAAATAAGGATAGGGAATCAGACCTTAACATATAAAAAAGTCTTAAACGGCTGCTAGATGATAAGTCTGACATATTAGAGATAAGATATTAATAAATTGTCAACACATCAAATTATTTATTTTAAAAGCCATTCAAACTTAAATACAAATATATAAATAATAATACTTTTTGTTTTAATTTACTACCCTAAATATGCCATTATTGAATCCAGAATCGCCAACCCGCAGTGAGCTGGCATGGTGATCAATGAGTAGATCATCATCATCGGTCAGTAGGTAATCCGGTAGGTAATTCGTCTTCATATGGGATGAGATCTTTACCCGTTAGTGGGCATTTAAAGGCAGATATGATGGCACGGAGTGATAAAGGTCATCACGCCAAATTTACTGTGTGCGTTATGTCGCGGGTTCGGTCCCCGCGACGCAGTATTTAGACAGATTATGTATTGATCAAAGATTGGTTGAGAAAAAATGTGCTTATTTCAGACAAAAATGCGTTATACATTCTGCAGGCATCGGTAATGAATGAAAGTAAGCCGTTCAATTAGGTTACATAACTATCTGACAAGTCGAAACATTTTGTTTTATTTAGGTACTGGTTGTGCAAATCGGAAGAAGCAAGATTTGCTTTGCAGATACATATTGCTCAAACAATTTTACCAGGCAATTTATATCCGTCTATGTCAGGTAGGACAAGGTAAAATACCTGCTTGGGAGAGTCATTTTATAATCAAAGCAAAGCATACAGCATTGAGCACGTGTGACAATACAAAGACTCTTTTCAGGTAAGCTGGTAGTCCACTAACTGGCACTATTGGTATCACCTACCTTCTAGAAATGCCACTTCTAAAACTCAGTCTGATTTCAGTAAATGGAAAAACATAGAAAAAGAACAAAAAAAACATGTTGTAAGAAGAATAGCAATGGGTGACGTCATCTCAGTCATTAGTTAAATACTGTTATTGATTGTCGCAATCAGAAATTTTCCCAGACCTCATTTTAGGTCATTTTCAAGTTTGGAAGAACCTCTCTTGAAAATGTGTTTTAAATGATTTTATTAATTAACTAGGTAAACAACTAGCTAATGGGAACTGTTTTGAGTGTATTCTTATTCAGTATGATTTTTAGTATTGTTTAAGACAGGTGTGTGATGATTTAAAGGAATTTGTGAAATCAGTGACAACGAAAGGTGCGTGACAACTAAAAATCCGTGTAATGGCTTTCGTGTATAACTAACTATTAATAAGTGGAAGATTATAATCCCGTACCGACCAGCGAATAGACTGAGCCACCTGCTAACTTTGAACTCTGATTAGATTATCTCAAAAGCATAAAAATCACGCAATTGTGTCAAAACAAACAAACAAATCCTGCAGTACTTAAAAAATCTGAATGTTAAGCAATGAAAATTCTACGCACATTCCAGATGAGATATCAGCACTCAGCAGTACTTCTGCCTGTAACATGGATGCTAGTTACCTCACTTGTTCCAACGGCTTCACAATACACCAATCCTTTTTCCTCTCTCATGAACTTCCTGCATGATGAGTCTGACATGCTTGACAGGGAACCTCCAGACATCCCCAACTTATTGCACGAATATGATTTCATCATCGTCGGAGCCGGCACTGCAGGATGTGTCCTCGGAAACAGACTGACAGAAATCCCAGAATGGAAAGTTCTACTTTTAGAAGCTGGAAGTAATGAAAACTTTTTCATGGATATACCTATAGTTGCAAACTATCTCCAATTTACACCTATCAACTGGGGATACAAAACAAAACCGTCCAATAAGTATTGTACCGGGTTTGAGAACAAACAGTGTCACTGGCCGCGCGGTAAAGTGGTAGGGGGCTCCAGTGTGCTCAACTATATGATATACACTCGAGGATCTAAACCAGACTACGACCGCTGGGAAGCGATGGGTAACAGTGGTTGGGGATGGGATGACGTACTACCATACTTCAAAAAGATCGAGAACTATAACATTCCTGCGTTCAAGAATTCAGATTATCACGGACACAATGGCTACGTCAATATTGAACATGCACCTTATCGCACTTATAAAGGTAAAGCATGGGTCAAAGCAGCACAACAATTAGGTTTTAAGTATGGGGATCACAACGGTCCAGAGCCCTCAGGAGTGTCTTTCTTACAGCTTTCAATGAAAAATGGAACTCGTCATAGCTCCAGCAGAGCTTACTTACATCCCATCAATGGAAGAAGCAACCTTCACGTATCTAAGAACAGCATGGTCACTAAGCTTATTTTCGACAGCACTAACACTAAAGTAATTGGTGTAGAATTCGAGAAGTTTAATAAAAAGTATAGAATACTGGCAAAGAAAGAAGTGATCCTGTCCGCCGGCGCAATTAACTCACCACATTTGTTGATGTTATCGGGCATTGGGCCAAAACAACATTTGGAAACAATGAAAATTAATGTAGTAAAGGATTTACCGGTTGGATATAATCTCATGGATCACATAGCTGCTGGAGGCTTACAATTTGTAACTAACAAACGAAGTTCTCATTTCTCATCTGAATACATATTGAATCACTTAAATATTATTTTTAAATGGATGAATACACACAGCGGTCCTCTCTCTGTACCCGGAGGGTGCGAAGCCCTTCTTTTCATGGATTCAAAGGATAAGTTTAATTCTACAGGATGGCCAGACTTAGAACTTCTTTTCATCGCAGGGGGATTGAATGCGGACCCTTTGTTGCGTCGAAATTTCGGCTTCGACACCAAGATATACGCAGACACATACGGACCATTGGGGGACTCTGACACATTCATGGTGTTTCCTATGTTAATGCGTCCTAAATCAAAAGGAAGAGTCATGCTTCAGAATAAAAATCCGAAAACTTATCCGGCTTTAATACCAAACTACTTCGAGGATCCTGAAGATATGAAGAAAATTGTACAAGGAATTAAAGTGGCCGTGGAATTATCAAAACAGCCTGCTTTGAAAAGGATTGGCGCTAGGTTGTACGAGAATCCAATCAAAAACTGTTTGAAACTGGGACCTTTCGGGAGTGATGCTTACTTTGCATGTCAAGCTCAGATGTTTACGTTCACAATTTATCATCAAAGCGGAACCTGTAAAATGGGAGCGGAAAGTGACAATTCCACAGTTGTAGATTCGAGATTAAAAGTTCACGGTGTAAGTGGCTTGCGAGTGATGGACGCAAGTATTATGCCTGAAATAGTGTCAAGCCATACGAATGCGGCGGTTTTCATGATCGCTGAGAAAGGTTCCGACTTGATAAAAGAGGATTGGGGTAAATTGTGACTTAATTAGCATTGTATTATCCATGCAAAGGATACCTGTGATATATTAATTTGTGTCTAACTGAGTTGTGTTCCTCAAGAACTACTGTGTAACTAACTAAATAGTCCAAATCAGTGACTTTGTAGGTGAATGCGTAAATAATTATTTATATTTTTCATTAGGAGATAGGTTAATTAGCATTAATTATGCACTATGTAACAAACAAGACAACCAAAAAAGTCTGCGGTTAAAATGTTAATATTATCATTAATTAGAACTTTATTGACCCCATCGCCCATTTTTATCATATTAAAATATTTTATGAGAATAATAAGTGTTTTGATTAAGATACATATAATGATATAGTATTCAAATATCAAATGCGCCCGATTTAGTATCCCATTGGGGCGCATTTGAGCCTTTTGGAGTATATTAACCGAGAAACAAAATGCCTTTAAATATAATACGATTTTAGATGCATAATGCATAAAACTTGTAAGAATATCAAGTCCGACCCCTGCCGAAAATGTATTAGCAATTCTGTAATGGAAAGCTTGCGGCAAAAGTTTTGATAACGCCTGATTAAAGTTTATTAGCACTCTCTTCCTTGTCCGTGATGTTGGTTATTTTCAAGAGTAATGTTAAGACTTCCGTACTCAAAGGATAAATACGGACTAATACTACTTTATGTGTCCGTACATAAAGTAGAACATAGGGTAAGAATTGTACCCGTTTATAAGAAGAATTGCAACGCATTGCCATACACCGGCACAAAAACGCGTATGACGTAGAACGGCGGTTCAGGTAGTCAGTAAGAGTATGACACTACCCGTTTCCACTCTCGAGGGAGCAGGTGTCTATTAGGATTCCACGCCTTAGTAAAAAAAAGGTATTCTACCGGTACTATTGACAACAGACACTGTTCTAAGTGCAAACAGTTTGCCCGCGGATCATGCGCGATGGCCGTTTCCCATATTCTTCGCGGTTTTGCGCTTCGTTCCCCAATTTTCGACAGTTTTTTGTACCGCCTCAAAGGAATCGCGAAGCGAGAACGCGAACGTGCTTGTGCATCTTTAAATGATAGTTGTCATCCACCACCTTAGTTTTCTCCACCGATTCTTAACTCGCGTTTCATTTTTAATATGTACAAAATTATAGTGGGCTAACGCGCACATTGTTAGGCACGCAGCAACAGCTACTTCGACACCCATTTCATTCAATGTTGCGAACGTAACTGTGATAATTATTAGTATCATTTTCCTTAGTATGTAAATAAGTAAGTCTACATATTGCACTTTATGTATGATATATAATTAGGATTTTATATTTTTTTTTAGGATAATTTTCATGATTATATTATGACTTTCATTTATAGGCACACCTACCTCTTGATATCTCCGCATCACCCTATGGTTGACTGGTAGAGAATGCCTCAGGCATTAAGTCCGCCATTGTACAGATATTGTATAAAAAGTGTAAATAAATAATTCCGTGAACTAAAGCGAGTGTACGACTACGGACACAGTCTACAGTACTACAGTCATTGTAAATTTGCGGCAACTTTGCGCCGCGAAATCGCGCCTTGATCCACGGACTAAGTATAGAGCGGCTTTAAGCGATTACAGCAATATCAAACGTTTCGGCCCCATAACTCAGTCTACAAAAAGCTATTATAGTGAAAGATTGGCAATACTGGTCTTAACAATAAAATGAACCAAAATCAAAGTTATTTATATTTCTGGACAGAAGACTTAAATATAAATAAATACCTTTTACATGTTTTATTGTTTGTACTTCAAATGTCAGTGTGCAGAATAAATGATCAGTTTCGACCAAGGTACAAAAACAAAACCTTATTATTTTTAAATATGACATTGTATCGTCAAACTGTACATAATTAAATGACCGAGTAGAATCACACTAATAACATAAATGCGAAAGTATGTGTTTATTTGTTTGTTACTACGTCACGCTTAAACGACTAGCCGGATTTCCATGAAATTGTATAGAAATAGCTTACTAGACGACAACTCTAATAAGAGTAACGGCAAGGAAGAAGCTTACACCATCGAATAACACAGGCTGCTTATTCGACTTCCTTATAACCGACCTTTTGCAGGCAAAGCCGCGAACAACAGCTTGTAGTGGTTATAAATATGTAAGATACTATGTATGATTTCATACACAATTACTACGTTAATGATCGTTTTTTAGCACCATTCAAATTAAAGATATTTAAAGTTTATATATAGTTGAGGTCTTTAACCTCAAGTTTTTCATAATAACAAGATATTCAAGATTAAGTCAATCAATCCCACGAAGATATCTGAACCCTTATAAAAAGCTTTTATTTTCTATGTACTCGTATGTTGGATTTTTCAATACAAGAGCAATCGCAACGGTATTCCTAAATCTACGCGAGCCGAAAGGTAGCAAAACATTGCGATTTTTTTCTTTTTTCTTGCGATTTTTAAAATGCCAATATTGACTTTAAGCAAATGCATATACGTCAAGTTCAGTAATGCGGCTAACGGGTCCATATTCCGGTTTGGTAAGGGCTAATGGACTCCAAACAAAAAATATTACAAAACTCCTTTTAACCAGAGTGCACCGCGGTTTTATTTTACAAATAAATATACAGTTACAAATGGATATCGAAGGTTTTAATTAGATTGTAGGTATACATTTTTCTAGAATAAATTGAAAACATTTTTTTTTGTTTTGTTAGCACATGTTTTTACTAAAGATTACATTCTAGATAAGCTCTTGGACAAGGCTACTCAAAACAGACCAGTCTCGTATTTGAAGTTATTTTTCACGTGTTGCCACTATGACTATGTAATTATTTTTTTTTTACTTACCAAATGGCAGACATGGCGAATGGTAAAACTAACTTACATCTTGGTGATAACTAAAAGCATCAAATGACTTTAAAGTTTAAGTGAATACTTAACCTATTACACCACAGTTATAGTCCCCAGTTAACTCATTCTTACCACACTAGTTTAATGGATTATACATTAAAAAAGGATTACTCATTCTATGCTATCGTAGAAGCAAGTGATTTTTTCCCAAATCCCCGCAACATATTTTTGTACGCATAAAAGTAGGACCATGAGGAATATTTTGTTTGTTCGTATAGCGAAGTGGACATCTTACTAAAAACCAGTATCAGCGACGTGCTGTGGCTTGAAACCCCGAAATGGATTTATTTAATCGGCAAATACTTTACACCCTACTCACATATACAAAAATGTCCACCCATTGCCATAAAACGATATTATTCTGTGGGAGTACTATTTACACACTACTCACATTATATACAGAAACGTACACCCATTGCCATAAAACGATAAAATTCTGCGGGAGTAGTAATAAAATACCTTTACCAGAAATCTTCCACAGCTTTAAATTGATATTTACACTCGAAATATATCAATACAAAAATGTACCTGAAACAAAAGACAAAAATATGAGTTTGAAACTTCAGTCATAAGTTTAGACTACAAAATTCGAAGATGGAAGATTCGAAATCATACAAGCAAACACTCTTTACAGTCAATATTCTAAACAAGCTTTTATTTGCTATTTCCATGAAAATAGTCAAACTATAGTGCACCTGACTATGTTCTTGTACTC
Organism: Trichoplusia ni; assembly: GCF_003590095.1. NCBI lineage: Eukaryota > Metazoa > Arthropoda > Insecta > Lepidoptera > Noctuidae > Trichoplusia > Trichoplusia ni. The sequence continues at coordinate 5,738,705 of NC_039495.1, read as the reverse complement.
GTTATATGTTCCAATTTTAGGCTTTCCTGTAAATATCATTGATACAACTAAATGTGAACAACACAAACCGCTGAATGTCGCAAAGTACGTCATAAGGCGGAAAATCATATGAAGATTGTGTGAGTTGATTGCCATGAAAGGGTGGATAAGCCAGTTTTTCTCCTTTCATAAGAAATACAAAAATAACAAATAATTATAAATATACTAATTATATTATAGATAACAATGTTTGGTAACTGGATAAATGTTTGTATACAATCATATCGCACGAAAAGTTTAAAAAAATATTTTAGGCAGGGACACTTTTATGTCCTGATGCCCTAATGCCTTATCATAGCAAAAGGTAGTCGTATTTAAGAATTTGTGTGAAAATCAGCTGTCTGAAGAATGGCTCTTAAGCAAGAATCTGCATGTATGAAAATTAGAGATACTGGGAAAACAAAACATCATGCTTATTACGAATCATTTATTTATACATTACAAGCCAAAAGCCACACACCATCTCTTTAAGGTAGGCTAAGGATAATGTCGATTCTCGACTTTATAAGTTTGTTGGCAAAACGTAATCGGCATGCCCGCGGACCGCCCGCGGTTGCCTGACGTTGCGCACGCGCAGAGCCTTTAGACCTAAAGTGATGTTGATCTAGTACGCACCGGAAATCAGCGTACAAATTGTTGACTGAGATTTCGATTCGCTCTGGATTATTTAACTGTATTTAATTTTCACGTAAGTATTTTTTATTTATATTTACATATGTGTAAATAAATAATGTTGCAAATAATATTTTACGTCGATTTTTCAGTAATAAGAACTTAAGAGATTTTCATTTGAAAATTTGTAAAAGTTGAAGTTTATTTTACAGTCAAGTTCTATTTTCTTTCTGGCTACAGATAATACAGCTTTTGTTTTATTTGAAATGTACTTAAAATAGTATTATTTAATAGATATATTTTTAATTAATATCACCTTATATTTCCATTACACAATTATAGGCGTTCGAATAGTTAAACTACATGTGAAACATATTTTTTATCTAAACTTCTTGATTTTTCTTAATAACGTTTTAAAAAAAACTTAGTAATTAAGCAAGGAAACTCTGTGTATTGCACATTTCTGATTAAATTTGCACTCAGCAATGTAGGACATTCGGCGGCTGTGTTACGCTACGCGTGGACGACATTCACTGCGCAAGTGTTGTAATTTTATAGAAAATCATTCATCATACTTCATGAAGGATCGCGAAGTCATTCAGTAATTACACTTGTTTTTATCAAAAAGTTCAATCTATTAATCTATATTGCAATATATTTCTATCAAGCAGGTACTTAATACTCTCTTAATGTTTATAATACTAGCCGTTGCCTGCGGAGCCGCCCGCTACAAACCGAAAATGATCCCACGGGGATATAAAATCGGGATAAAGCCTTGCCAAGTTTCACCTAATCCATTCAGTAGGTTTTGCGTAAAAGAGGAGCAAACATCCCTAATGCAAACTTTCACGTTAATATTTTTTTAAGGAAAGGAGGAAGTAGAAAATGAATCTATTTTCCTTCTTGATGTATACTCATTTGTAAGTATATACAATTATACTTACACATAAATATAAATTAAATCTCATCGGATCTTAAACTCTATGGGTCCAAAAAAGTCGGACTATCCAGTTAAGCACGTGTGAGTAAACCGAGTGAGTATCAAATATACGAATATACTAGTACACTTATTATTCGCTTCAATAAACATATTATAATATTAATATTTTGTCTTATTACTCGATTTAAAGGGCGTCAAAGCCAAACGCCTAAGGAAGCGTTATGATTTCATGAAATATGTACATTTTCCGGAATACTTAAAACTTGTTTTTTACTTTGTGTGATATTATTATGTTAATAGTTATAAAATTAGAAACAATTAATCCGGCGATCAAATAAGATAAAATTGTTGTCATTTAAAGTTTATTGTTATAATTATTCGTTACTTATACAGCAAGATTTTTTCAATACCTGTAATTTATAAAGCAAAGACATTTATATTCTGCATTGCAAACCATGAGAAGATAATTATCTGGGGCTATAATAACTGCAGTTGTACATGCAATAATTTCATTATGCGTGGAACTAATGTCGATTAATGTACCTGTATATTTTGTGTTAAGAAACATTTTTGGTATAAGTAGATGACACAAGGTTAGTCATTAGAAGTCCATCTCTTATGACGGATCAGAATACACTAGATCGAAGGACCATTCTTTCATCCTCATTATCATTATTAAATTAAAATTATTTTTGGATCCTCATGGACACCCACTGCCTCGGGGGAGGAAATGGGTAGTGTCAGACTCATACTGACTAATCATCAAACGCCGTGCTACGTTATCCTCGCTTTTGTGTCGGTGTATGGCAATGCATTGTTCATCATAATAGATCGAAGGACCTGCTACCAGCTCTGAGAGTAGTTTTATTGCAGTTGTAGAATTTTAACACTAACTTAACAGAACTATAGTTTTGCAGGAAAAGTCCTGCTGTAGGCTTTATCCTAGGAATTATGAAACAGGTTCATGAGGCAAAAAAACCTTGCCATTTTTGCCAACTGTTGCACAGTTATTTGCTCATGTCATGTGTTTTTCTTATCAATAAAGCTATGTATTATGTTATTTATTTTCTTTCTAAAACTTCCTAACACAGTAACCTTTAATATCCTTAGAAAGGTTTTCATTTCTGTTATCATAATAAGCCTTATTTGCTGATATAAGTAACATAATAATTATATCGTTTATCATTATAAACCTGTTCAAATACTTACACAGTTGGCTACAAACAATTGATTTTTATTTGAATACAGCCGTGCAATAACATTCCTTTTGTGACCACTTAGTGTATAATAGAATATTCATGTTGGACACCATTTTGAATGGCATTCAACATAAATCATTTTACTTTTCATATCTTGGGACTCGGGACCGCGGGACTTAGCCACTTTATTAATTCTAAAAATTTTCTTTAATTTTTCAGGATCATCAATCATGGTCCAAATAATTTGGCTATCGTTGTTCCTGTCAGCAATGATTTTTTACAATATCGTCATCTGTGAGAAGAATGTCACACCGATACAGTTTCCAATATTTAACTTAATCATGAAATCAGCCGCACCAAACTACTTTCCGTTAAACCCTAGCGATCCTTTTGACTTTTTAAGGGATTCGTTTCCACTGCCCGATGGTAAGTCACCGATATCTACATTTCTATTATTTGTAAAGTTCGTTGAGATACAGACATTATTGAAATAAAAATCTAAAAATAAGAAATGACTAATTCAAAACGATTTTGAAAAATTTGATCATGATCGACAACTATAGTTTATTTCTTAAACGATTATTAAGTTTAATTAAAAAAGTCAAAATCGCAGATTAATAACCATAATGTTTTGATCAATTTAATTGGAAGCTATAAATAGCACCAACCAAAATAACGCCATACAATAAATATCAAAGGATTATTTGAAAGGTCACAAGATATATTACTAAATCACCTTAACAACTTCTTGTGTCTGGCTGGCACAATCTCATTGTAATATTTTTTTGAAAAAAAAAAAAACAACTCCCGCTCTAGGATTAAAATATTAAGACATTTAAAAATGATAAATATAAACGAACCTATTCATTCCCATAAATTTAAAATAGTTTTCTTAACTTACCGAAAAAACTTGAGTAAACTAATAACGAGTAACTTGATAAGAAAGCATTTCGCACTTGAAAATCACTTTATTTAACTAGGTCTGTGTCCCATTGCTGGGCAAAGGTGTCCCCTAAAATCCTTCCACGACTCTTTATCCAGATAACTATCAAGAAATATAAATTGCAATTCAACGTTACTGCTCTACTATCAAAAACATAAACCCGAAATACATACATCTTACATTTTCCGTTTTTCAATTCCAGGTCTAAAAATTCCTCTATCAGAATATGACTACATTATTGTGGGAGCTGGTTCAGCAGGCTGCGTGCTCGCTGCTCGGCTATCTGAGGATCCCTCAGTGACTGTCCTCCTGCTAGAGGCTGGAAGGCCGGAGAACTTATTAACCAGCATACCGAGTATAGCACCTTACTTCCAAAGAACGGAGTATACATGGCCTTATTATATGGAACCACAGCCCGGAGTGTGTCTTGGTACGTAAAGCTTTTATAAATTACTAGCTGTCCCAACAAACGTTGTTTAGCCATACAAATTAGTTCTAGGAAATTAAACAAAATAGGGCTCTGAAAAATAGGTGTTGCCCAATGCCTACCAAATATGAGTATTCAATTCTGATATGAATCGATCGAGCCGTTTCGGAAGGGTTCAATTTCGTACACCGAGACAAGAGATTTTTATATGTCAAATTTCAGTCGGCTTCAGAGTGCAATCAGCTTTGAAGCTTTAAAATTACTATCCAATAAATATCCTTTTTTCTAACCAGAGCTACATTTCAGGTATGATAAATAAAAGGTGTTTCTGGCCACGAGGAAGAGCAGTGGGTGGTACCGGTTCTATAAACTACATGATCTACACTCGCGGACGACCTGAAGAATGGAACAGAATTGCGGCTGCTGGTAACTATGGCTGGTAATGGCAATGCAATTATAACGAAAAACCATTCAGCATCAAAAGTCATTTATGCAAATTTTGCTACTAAGGAGCTGTTTTTAAAGTTCGAATTACATTGGACAGAACCCAGTTTCGCCTACCCTTCACCGCTTCCTAAGTCCATTAATTGGGAATATATTAAGAGGCAGTTGGCAGAATAATAATTTGTCTACCAATTGCTTAGGTACAGACACCGGTGTTAGAAGATTCAGGAAACACATTTGACTTGGAGTCACTTTCAGTCATCTACAGACCATGTTAATTAATAAACCGTTACAACAGCAGTCAATAGAGAGTGGACTCGACTTAATCGATATTTAAAAAAAACGAAAGCTAGATAAATGTTTATGCAACATAATTGCATTGATGATCATAGAATCATAATTAAAAAGCAATGCAATATAATTTGAAGACATATTTAATCAACTCAGGCGCTAGTAGAAATACATAGTTAACAGATATCCAGAAAGTTTATTTTTATTAAGCGTAGATGCAAAGAACTGTGGTCTCTGACTTAGTTTGATACTACAATTGCATATGCAGGCGTTAGTTACCGATCAACTTCAACTATAAGCAATTTATTTTTGCGCTTAACACATATTGACAATACATTTTCCTCAATATCGACAATCATAATACAAAGTCAATTAATGTCACAGAAGGCAGACAATTAAAGAAAAACTTGAACGTGTAGTTTTATGCGCAAATATCCTTGTCCACAGGTCACCAACGCACTATTAATTGTACAGTTATGACAATACACACATGATCAATAATCTTTGTTATAGGTCTTACGAAGAAGTACTTGCATATTACATGAAGTCGGAACGAGCAAATCTCAGAGGTTTGGAAAACTCTCCTTACCGCGGGAGAAACGGCGAAATGGATATACAGTTTGTTAACTTCAGGTATGTATAGATCCTAACCGATTACGAGAGTAATTAAAATTATTAATAATCTCATTAATGCCGTTATTACATCGTTCTAAATAATGAACATATTATTAAAATAATTTCTCGACTAGAGAGCCCGCTGCTGCGCCAACTTATGATGAAAGTCTCCGTTAGGAACGATCTAGATCAATACGCGTGAAGTAACGAATTTTAATCAATGGATGATATTACATATTTTCAGGACCCCTTTAATAGAAGCATTTCTGGAAGCAGGCAGAATATTAGGTAGCCCTACAATAGACTACAATTCTCCAGAACAACTGGGATTTGGATATGTGCAGACGAACACGAGAACTGGCAGAAGATTAAGTTCAGCAGGGGCATTCTTAAGACCAAACAAAAAGCGTCCCAACTTACACATTGTGCCATTAGCAACTGTCACTAAAGTACTCATCAAAAAACGAACCAAAACTGCATATGGAGTAGAATACGTCAAAAACCATTTGAAGAGGAAGGTGACGGCTCGAAGAGAAGTCATATTATCAGCTGGACCAATAGCTTCCCCGCAATTACTTATGTTATCAGGAGTTGGTCCAAAACATCATCTAAAAAGCCACGGCATAACTGTCATTCAAGATCTTCCTGTCGGAAAAACTTTATACGATCACATAACATACCCAGGTTTAATATTCACAGTAAATGTCACGAATATAAGCATTAATGAGAATAGGGACGGGAATATACAAAACATACTTGATTGGTTGCAATTCGGTGATAATTTAGTTGCGAGTCCCGGCGGAGTAGAAGGAATCGGGTACATCAAAACTCCTTTATCTAATCCGCAGGACCAAATTCCAGATATTGAATTAATAAGTATTGGTGCTTCACTGGCAGCTGATGGTGGACCCACCGGAAGCAAAGCTGTGAGACGAGGAATGATGATTTCAGAAGATGTATTCGACAAAGCTTATGGAGCTGTCGACAACACGGATGCATGGAGTGTGTTCCCCATGTTACTACATCCCAGATCCGTGGGATATCTTGAGTTGAAAGATAGTAATCCCTTTAGTCATCCTCGAATGTACGGAAATTATTTAACCCATCCTATCGACGTAGCGACGCTGATTGCATCGATAAGATACGTGCAGGCATTGATTGCAACACCACCGTTCCAGCGTTACGGACTGAAGTTGCACAAAGCGCAGTTCCCAACTTGTCGTGGGATGCAATATGACAGTGACGAGTATTGGGAGTGTGCAGTGAGGACGTTAACAGCGACACTGCATCATCAGATAGCAACGTGTCGTATGGGCCCAGCTGGCGATCCACTCGCCGTTGTAGACCCCGAGTTAAGAGTTCACGGCATCAATCATTTGCGTGTCGTGGACTCCAGCATCTTGCCTCGCACAGTGTCTGTACATACTCATGCACCAGCTGTCATGATAGGAGAAAAAGCTGCCGATTTAATTAAAGACACTTGGAGTTAGTTAAGACTGTTAGCTTAGATTCATAATGTGCATTTATTTTTTGTAAATAGGCGTATTTTAAATTACATAGACATTAATTTAGCATTTCAAATATACTTTTACTAAGTTTTATTTGTTTAAATTATTGTTACATGTGAAGATTTTTACTTGAAGTAAGGTAAGCTTTAAATTATTTATCAATTAGCTGAGAATTAAGATATAATATTAATAATTCAGTAAGGTCTCTAATTGAGGTTGCGACCAAAATCAGGTCAATTTTAAAGACATTTCAAATACTAATTGCTTTGGCATTTCCGCATTTGATGGTAAAATGCTTGGATTGGAATTCATAGCAATAAATGGTCTTGCACAACCGTTAATATAATGACCTGCAATTATTTTCAAGTCAATGTCAGTAAAAACTGTTACATAAAACTGAAAGATAAAAAGAAATATAAAACTAAAAAGAAAGAGAGCAATTTCAAAAACAAGTTGTGCTCGTGGTCTCACTCTTTTATTTGAGTCCCACATACATGCATTTTATTTTTTCTTATTTTATATCGGTCAGGGAACTAGTTGGCTGGTTCAACGAACTTGAGTAACATCCGCCCAAAAAAGTGGTTTCATTCATTTATTTTTTGCTTTGCCATGCCAACCATCGATCACTTTTTGCTTACTTTTTTCAATTTTCTTTTAGATACCTTTAGAGCATTGTGGTAAATATACATATATAATACTTGAAGTAACAAGAAATTAGTAAAGCTTTTAAAACTGACGGATTTCATTTTGGGCCTTGTGTCTGATATGCCTCTGACCTGGCTATGCCGCACATGTGTTGCCCAATAAATCAAAATTATAGAAAAAAAACAAATTCAAGAAATGAATATAGAGAGATGAATAGACTTGAAAGTTGTTTTTCTGTGCATGTGGTGTTAACCTGCTAGAAACTATTGCACTCTTAAATGTCAGTCTGGTTATGAATTCAGAAATTAATTTATTAATAAATAAGACAATTCGTCTCAAATACATCGCTATTTAAACACATAAAACACATTTTTATTCCAACCTATAGCCACATCTTTCTATCCTTATCGAATCGCACTGTTAGACTTAATTCTCTACATCTAACTATAACAATATTATAAAGCTGAAGAGTTTGTTTCTTTGAACGTGCTAATCTCAGGAACTACTGGTCCGACTTCAAGAATTATTTCAATGTTATTCAGCCCATTTATTGAGAAGTTACCATGCTATCAGAAATGATACTTAATTGGGAGATATTGACACTTTATGCGTGCACTGCGTCAATGGTTAAAGTTACACAAAAATGTGTATGACAGAATTTGTCTTCATAAAGAGTTCTAAAAGAAAGTCCGCGGCGGCATGCCAATGCTAACATTTTATATGGAAATATTTATTTAATAAAAGAACGTTTATCATCGAAGGCGTATTTATTAAAATGGTGTTAAACCCTTTTAAAAGCAAATATTTAATTTTATACAAAGATTTACAGCATTACCTTCGGAGATATCACTGTTTTTACACTTAGCAGCAAAATAATTATTGCTGTTGCATTTAATTTTGTTTAATTCCTTTCCTACCTTATTACTATGTTATATCGCGGTCAACAGCTAGTTTAAAATCACGAACTATTCAAATCAAAATCAGTTTAGAGGTCAAAAAAATAATATAAACAAAATATGCGGCCAAGGAATACAATGATCACAAGAACCGGTGCCGTGTTAACGGTCAGGCGTCTACTTATATTATCCTCACGCGTTTGTATCTTCACTGCGAGTTCGTTCGCTCGACACCATAAACCTTGACATCTTATATCCAAAGAGTTCCGTTCCAAAAAAAAAACATGTATTAAAAATCTATTAAAAAAACATGTTCTATCAGTTAATTGTGGTGCTTGTGGTGGTTTCGTTCGGGAGTTCCTACAGTGATGATGGCGAGGCTTATGTGGAGACAGTGACAGATGAATTAAGGGGTTATGTGGAGAGTTTAGAAGATGCACGGTCGGGAAGACTACTGTTCTCGTATCGACAGAACCCTGTCATCAATGTTATGTTACAAACGGCTGCCCCAAACTATGTCCCGAAACGTTCGGGAGACCTGTTTGATTTTTTGAGGGAATCTTATAAATTGCCCGGAGGTGAGTGTTTGTTATGTGTTTATTTACTTAACTTTTCAGGGTTAATAATAAAATCATTCATAGAGCGGTTAAAGTATCTTCTTGTTACAAAAAAAAAACATTGTTTATATCGGTCGCAATTGTTTGCAATCTTGGGCTTAATTGTGATCCTTGCAATTGTACATACAAAATTAAAGACAAAAGACGCAACGAACCAAAACGAAAGGACGTAAAAGGTGAAAAATAATGATCAAGTGCGAGTGCGTCAGTCGCGATACAGAGGGTCAAATACAAATACGCTAAAAATAAAAAAAATCGTTGAACGAGCAAAAATATGACTTCATCAATCGTTGCTTTAGAGTTTAGAGCTATCTTTATAGGGTGAAAAAATAGATCATGTGTGAAAGTTTTAACTGTCTAACTAGCACGTTTCATGAGGCGCAACCTGGTGACGAACAGACGGAAATACAAGGTCCTGTTTTAACCTTTTGGGTTCAAAACCCTAAAAATTACTTTATAATAATAACTTGCCAGAATGACTAAAGTAACACAAGCAATTTAACTTATTTATTACTAAAACACATTATATTTTTTACTCAGTTTGAATTGTCCGAGATTACTTGATAAGGTTATTAAGGTTAAGGCTTAAGGTTAATACTTCATGCCTTCATGCCTTAATTACAAATCCAATTAATATGATCACAATATATAAATATGAATCGGACCTACCGAATATGTACACAGAATTTCATAAGAATTGGTTTAGCAGTTTCGGAGGAGTTAACTTACGTACACCAAGAGAATGAGATAAAATTTCACTACGTTTCGTCCATAAAACATTTTATTTTGTCACAATAGGTACAGATCACAGAATGAACATTACAGACTAAGCAACTGATGCTGCACATTTTCGATCGAGTCTCTAATATTAATATCATGTACATTTTGTTACAAACTATATTAACCAACGATATGATATCGCCTTATTATTATGTAACCCCTATTTTGATAGGAAAGTATTGATCATCAGGACGTGTGATGTTAACAGCGCCAACACTAGTGCGCACATTAGGGTTGTTGCTTTTTTATCACAATAGGATATTTGGCAAAAAAACTGTTTAGTCTACGAAACAGATTTTCAAGAAATATTAAATACGATTTTTTTATTGTATCATCATTAAAAAGTAAGGCAGATTAAAAGAACTTAGGGCCGATTTTTCAATCGCCAGATAAGTTTTATTCGACGAATATGTTTGACGTTTTGACAGCTTTTGTATAGAAAATATGTCAAACGGCCATATTTATTGCTCAGTTAAAAGTTATCTGACGATTGAAAAATCGGGCCTTAGTCAAATACCCAATTCAAATTTTAAAACGGAATTTTCTTCCCTACTGTTTAATCAGTGGTGTCTTAGAGCTAGTAAAATACTGCACTTTAGCTTCAATTTACTAGGTAATACGGTTTCCTCCACTATTTATCGAAAGCCTAGTTCCACATATAAACATGTCGAATAAAATTATTCGGTCGTTGAACTAAACGCTACTTTCTCAGATTTTAGGACGAAGTTATGAGGTATTCGTGTCACGGACATCATCGAGGATTCGCGAAGATAATATATCTACTTGTTTTGTATTAACATTCCTATAATTAAACATGTAATTAATATTGTTTTATGAACAGTGTCTGGCCATACTAGAAATTACGGTTGACAAAATGTTAAAACTCTCTTTGAACTTGTATTTTCGTCGCAGTAAATACGAGTACTACATATTCTCCTTTCTTAAACAAAAACAACATTGAAAATGTGCACTGTACATTGAAACCTGAAAAACCTAAGTGTAGAAACATTTCATGCAGTATTGAAACTCTACAATGTAACCTAATAATAATGCGGATTGTTGTACATACCTATTTATATCTCGAATGTCCTAATCGAACTAGCCTGTCAAATTACTGGCAGTGGGCGAAACTAGCTGCAGTTTCGCCCACTGCTAGTAATTTGACAAGCCTTTGCAACGCGATATACCAAACTTGCTCTAGTTTCTTGAGCCAGCCAATGCCATCTTTCTAACCTTAGAAATATAATAACTCTAAACCATTTTTCATAACACCAGTATGGACTCATAATCATGATACGACTGACACTAACTATGAAGAGTTGGATTTGGTAAAGATAACAAAATCATTGGATTCTAACAAAATGTCTACTTTTCTATTTTCAGGTCTACAAGCCCCCTACGATGAATACGACTACATCATAGTGGGCGCCGGTTCAGCAGGCTCTGTCCTCGCTTCCAGACTCTCAGAGAATAAAAACATCACAGTACTACTGTTGGAAGCTGGCAAACCAGAGATGCTGTTCACAGATATGCCCGCCATGGCACCCTACTTCCAATCAACGGACTACTCCTGGCAGTACTACATGGAATATCAACCAAATGTATGCACTGGTAAGTTCCAAATATTCTATCTGTCACCTTCACACCATTTTTTAATCTAAAGCGTAATCATATTGTTCTGAATCCGTTTCAAATTGTTAAGGTACTAAAACGAAGGTCATAGAGTCAAAAACGTATGCGGAATAATATGAGCTTATTTTATTATTTTATTAAAACTGAAAATAATATCAAACCAAGGTATATTTGTACTTCACTTTTGCCGCAGCTAAAACCAAACCAACGTTTATTGGCAGACAAAGGACAGTTCTACCTAATCCTTGGATTATATTGATTAGAATATTAATTTAAGTGCTATCAAAACAGCTATCCATATAAAACTTAAGAACAATGACTCCCTAAACGTGTAAATCATTGGAATTCCAGGCATGCTGAACGGACGTTGTTTTTGGCCGCGAGGCAAGGCTGTTGGCGGTACCAGTGTTATCAACTACATGATCTATACGAGAGGCAGACCCGTGGACTGGGATCGCATCGCCGCTGATGGCAACTATGGATGGTACGAAATTGACACATGCCTGCTTCCTATACAGTCATACAAAACACCGGCATCACTAAGTTCTAATTCAGAATAATCGTATTCAAAGCACGAATAACATAAATGAATATATTTCATACATTTCGCGTCTCTGCTGATATCATAACAATTACCTATAATAGACTATTACTGCCTTAAAACAGACTACGAACATCCGTCAGAACAATTAGAATGTAACAAGTATGATTTTTTTATGCTTATTACAAAATTAGGTTAACAACTCAAAATAGCTAGACATTGATTTTCTTCAGAAGGTCATATAATTTCATAATTCGAAGTACATGCAATATAAGCGCCATCTCTTGAGTTCAATATCAATTTAGACTTAAACGAATGCACGCTATTGCAACTGTTCAAGAAACAACTTGATACGTTTTACTATCATAGGTGGCGCCTATGCGCCGCCGTGAGTAAAAAAGTAATTGCCATTCATTGTTTAATGTTCTTGTGTTTTTAGGAACTACGACGAAGTTTTGAAATATTACATGAAATCTGAAAAAGCAAAATTAGGAGGTTTAGAAAATAGTCCCTTTAGAAGTCGGGACGGGGAAGTGAATGTTGAACATGTGGCAGTAAGGTAATTGAACTTATATTCATTTTTATATAATTTTTTCTTACCATGTAATTCTTATGTATTACAATTAATTTGCTATCTGTTTCAGAACAAAACTAGTGAAAGCATTTTTGGAATCTGGAAGTATCCTCGGCTACCCTACCGTCGACTACAACTCTCCGCATGAGCTGGGCTTTGGTTACGTGCAAGCTACTACGGTCAACGGGCACAGGGTCAGCGCTGCCAAAGCCTTTTTACATAAACAAAAGAAAAGACGCAACTTACATATACTGCCTGAGAGCACAGTGACTAAAGTCTTAATAGATCCTTACACAAATACTGCATATGGCGTGGACTACGTCAGAAATCGATTAAAGCGTACGGTCAGAGCACGCTCCGAAGTTATTCTTTCTGCTGGACCAATTGCCTCACCACAACTACTAATGCTTTCAGGTGTAGGACCTAAAGAACATTTAAGGTCTGTAGGCATTCCGGTACTAAAAGATTTACCTGTAGGAGAAACCCTTTACGACCACATATGTTTTCCATCACTAATATTTAAATTAAATACAACAGGAATTAGCTTTAACGAAGGTAAAGCTTTAAATTTAAAAGAATCGATCGCTTGGCTTAGAAACGCGGAAAGTGTTTTAGCCACACCCGGTGGAGTAGAAGGCATAGGGTACATTAAAACACCGATATCAGATGATCCGGAACCCGTTCCGGATATAGAACTCATCAGCATCGGTGGATCAATCGCTGCAGATGGCGGACCCGGCGGCAGTAAAGCTGTACGCAAGGGTATGAGAATACGAGATGAGGTTTTCGATTCAGCTTTTGGAGAGGTAGATAACCCATACACAGATACATGGAGCGCATTCCCAATGTTACTCCACCCGAAATCTGTGGGCCGAATACAACTGAAAGATAACAACCCATTCAGTCATCCTCTAATGTATGGTAATTATTTGTCTAATCGCAAAGACGTGGAAACGTTTATCGCTGCTATTCGTTTTATGCAGGCGCAAGTGAACACTCCGCCGTTCCAACGTTTAGGTGCTACGATTCATAAGGCTGACTACCCGATGTGTCGAGGTTTCGTGTTTGATTCGGACGACTACTGGGAATGTGCTTTGCGGGCTCTTACAGCGACCCTGCATCATCAGATAGCAACATGTCGTATGGGCCCAGAGGGTGATCCGCGCGCTGTTGTCGACCCAGAATTGCGTGTGTACGGTATTAATAGATTACGCGTTGTCGATTCTAGTGTAATACCAAGAACTGTCAGCGCACATACACATGCCCCAGCTATGATGATCGGGGAGAAGGCAGCTGATCTAATAAAATGGACGTGGAATCGAATATGAAAATGATAACTAGTTAGTATAAATAAATTATTTAACTTTTAAGTTATAGTCAACATGTAAAAACAAAGAAGAAAGTTTTTAGTTTACAACTAGTAAAATAAATGACTGAACAATAATCTGGTTTTATTTAATGTTTTATTCTTCAGTTTAATCAAACACAAAGATTACAACTGTTTTGTAATGTAGGTTGGTAAGTATGTACTTAAAAAGACGAATACCTTTACATCCACACACATCCTTAGTGGAAAATAAACTTATATTATGTAACATTATTTAAAAGACAAGTTTTGATTTTTTGCGGTTGATGACTACAGCGCTAGGCCATTTACAAGCTTAAGTACCGTTTATTTTATTGATACCAACTAACCTAATTTAATAGTAACAGTATTAAGGCTTTTACACATTTACCGTAAATTGGGTAGCTTAAATCTTTTGTATATCTTATTAATCTATACTAATATATAAAGCTGAAGAGTTTGTTTGTTTGTTTGAACGCACTAATCTCAGGAACTACTGGTCCAAATTGTAAAATTCTTTGTGTTGAATAGACCATTCATCGAGGAAGGCTTTAGGCTATAAACCATCACGCTGCGACTAATAGGAGCGAAGATACAATGGAAAATGTGAAAGAACAGGGCAAGTATAAATCATAACTTATATCTTCTACCCACGGGGACGAAGTCGCGGGCAACAGCTAGTTCTATTATAAATGAATTTAGAACCACCCTTTTGAAGTCAGTTAAAAAACACTTCATCAAAGTCAGGGTATATATATTTCACTCTGTGAACGTCTCAGGTCGTTCATTTTATTCTGTGCACACCGGTCAACTCGTTTTTATCAAAATCTTGAATCAGATTACGGTGGGTCGACGGACCCATCGGCACTCTCACCGCGCATGCCGGAGAACTGCAGTGTACGAATTTACGGGACCAGTCTGATCAAGTTTTACTGATAAAAAAGGTACAAAGTGACTTTGGGTGCATACATTAGTACTTATAATACAGTAAGAAGTCAACCACCCCACAAAAACAAAAATGCAGTGATTAACTAACCTTAGACATTTACAAGATTTTAAACAGTTATATATGTGTATACAAAACATACAAAAACGTAGATCCAAAATTTTGTCCCATGTGGGGTCTAAAACGGTATGATGACTTCTATTCCTTCTATAAAAGGAATCCGATTCGTTCATTTGTTCATCTTAAATAATCTACGAATACATGCATGCAATTGTTCATCTACACGGTAGCTTTCAGAGAGCAGAAAAACCCGCACGACAGGCTTAGACAAATTTTTTTATTTAAATAATAGGTCTGGTAAAGCAGTAAGGAATTTGGTCCTTGTACCGCTAGGGGTTTTACTAACATTCAAGTCACATGACAAATACACCGAGACTCAGGATTGGTGACCACAACCACCCGGCTATCCGAGCAGAAAGAATTCGCTTTGCGAAATTGACGTCAAAAAGCCATATAAACAAATAAGTAGAAGGTAGGGAAGGGAGACCTTTTCTCTAAAGTGAGACAGTAATGGCTCGTAAAAAATAAGTATTAAACCAGCTTGACAGTTGCATATCGCTCGACTGCATACTGCATGCGGGCCTTACGTAACTCAACTTATTTCATTACAAAAATCATTTCATCTGACCTGTTTCATTTAGGCTTACTGACGCACACAAAGTTTCCTTTGCAATCATTCAGGTGCTTATAAGTAAATAATTTCACAATTCATCAAACTGATTGATAAAATTAAAATCTCCTGTAATGCAGACTGAAAACATGGAATGATCTCTCGATCTCTTAAGTGCGCTCTTATCTTCCAACCAATAAATAACCAGAGACAAAAATGAAAACTCAAATTATTTATTTCTTAAGGGAATTTGTTAGAATATGCTTAAAATTAAAGATACACCACATTTTGGAACTATTAAACAGGTTATTTACATCTTTCTGTTGTAAAGCTATAAAGCCAACTTGCCAGTATACTTTCAAACCTTCCAATTTTGATATCATAAAAAATATTTCCACCCAGTATTGCAGGGATTGTATAACATTATTGACAACAGTTAAGGCTTTTGCAACTCAACATACATAATTTTGGCCCAATAACCTTGCTCTGTATTATATTTTGGTAAACGAGATTTTTTTCCAAAACTTACGTTCAGTCGGAATAACGCCGTGACGAGTATAAGTAGTACTCTGGCTCAACCCAATTCAAGTTCAAAGTTCTAATACAAATTTAATTCAGGAAATAAAAAAAATATTATAAACAGTTAAACCGGTTGATGCAAACATCTAAATCGCAAGCAGAGCTCAGAACAAAGTTGATCACGGCCAAGAACAGGCTCGTTCTATGAACCATGTGGAACATTAATTTATTTATATTTATTTTTTTAATTGTTAAGATTTCGGCTTCAGAGTACGATGAAGCGACTGTGACTGTTGATGAGGAGGATTACGCGAGATCCTGGGAATGCCGGGGCTACTGCGGCGAGAACGTGTTTCGATCTGGAAGACTGAACGATTCTCCTATGAAGAGCAGGGTTCTAGATGCAATGATGAGCTCAAAGATTCTGCCTCTGACTAAAGATAAACCGGATCTGTTCTCGAGTTTCACTGACCAGTATGATCTACCCAAGGGTGAGTGTTCCATGTTTTAATTATTATGTAGGGACAGTTTTTAATATGTGTAAAATATTAGCAAAGAGGAAGAGTGTTATTTATTTTATCCTTGTTGTATCTTTTCAGTAAGAAAGGTACATTCCTGACATCTTTAGGACGTCAAGAGGATTAATGTACTTGGTGATGTGATAAATGTGATAATACCAAAAAAAAAAATCAAAAAGGTACACTTTGTAAACAGCGGTCATTATGTATGTCAATAACCGTAGTTTGTTTTTGTCCAAACTCGGTTTCGCAAGTCCGTGGTATTAATTGGTGAGCTAACAGTAAATAATAATAGAAGCGTCAATGAACTTGATCTTGAGTTAGAAGTAGGTTAATATGCGAAATAATCACAATTATTATAGACGCATACATTTTATGACTTCTATTAAGTATGTCCACAAATGAAATTATATTTTACCATTTCGGTAAGAATTGGGGCATGATCCTCGTCATCATCATCATCATCATCCACAGCCTTTGTCTTCCCACTGCTGGGCATAGGCCTCCCCTTTCTCGTGCCAATTTCTACGGCCCTTTACTATGTTATCGACCCGTCTCAAACTTTGGTTCGTTATTGGGTATCCACATTAGGGACTTGGTCTTGGAGTTTGATGTCTGTCTCCATGGCTCTCCGTATCACTGGTACATATTCCTTTTTTATGGATGTACCAGCCAAGCATCTTTATCAGAAACGAAGTGTTACATTGTTATTCTGAATATTATTCTATCATAATTTATCCATATACTTATTATCCGAATATCAAACAGAAAACCTGTTTTAGCTGTGTCTGATTATCATTTTTAGGGTACCGTACCCGAAGGGTCAACGGAGCCATTGCTGAGGCCCCGCTGTCTGTCCGACCGTCGGTCATCAGGCTGTATTTCCAGAACCGTAATAGCTAGGCATTGGAAATTTTCAGATTTATTTCTATTCCCGCTATAAAAAAATAATAAAAATCGGGGTGAACCGACGGTTGTAAGAGTCATAAATTTGATAGGTCATAAATTAATTAGAGGGTACCCTCAAATTCATGTTTCTAAATGGATCCCTCAGTATAGCCAGTCTGACTCGCCATTAACCAGTCTTTACCTTACGCATGGCAGACCATCATAAAAGTATCATCTCTCACATTATATTTTAAATATAACTGGTTTAAATAAACACACATAAAAATAATTAGTCACAAAACGTGTTCAAAAAGTTACACGTGAATATTATATTATGCGTACCAGAAATACCCTTGAAAACGCACTAGTAAAAGAATCAAGGAAGTCAATGTATATCACAAGTTTATACAAAGTAATAAGGAGCAATTAAATATAATATAAACTTTGTGAGTTGTGGAGGACATGTGCGTAATGCATATTATGACATATTCATCCATGATTGTTCTAATGACAACTATTAATGAGAGGTGTTGTTTATGTGAGTGAATTTAATTAGAATGATAGTGATATACACACAGAGGAAGGCAGAAAGAGATGGATGAACTTTAGCGTGATGATATTATGACAAAGTGAAGAGATGAGTGTAAAAGACAACATATATTGCTCTTACACCAAAATTTTAGGGACAAGGTGGAAGTGAAATATCACCGGACATGTGCGAGTCGGACTAGCGACACACGAGAGTTTTGCACCAATGGGCTAAAGACAAGGAAATCGGTTCTGTGACCAGGTTATTAAGTCACCTACACACATTTATGCCCATAACAACCGTTGCTTAAGCTATTTAGTATTTTATACGAATAAGAATCATTAGCAAACGTAGTGTCAATATAAATGGTATTTATAATACATCATCTGTCTAAAACGTTCAACTATCTCGCGATGAGGATTTATGAGGCAAGGCTAAGGAGCGGAGATATTATGTCCTTACCACCGCATCTCTCATATTCAGCTACAGTCATTATGATGCGTTCCATAATTTATATCTTTACCTTAAGTTCATGTTCATCACCTCACCTTAACATTAAATTGTGATGACTGCTGTGTTTAGAAAAATAGAAATGGAAATAATCAAGCAAAATTTTAAGCAGCATTAGTTCTATAAATAGAAAACCAGTCTGAGGTATTTCAAAAATAACATTTTCAAAAGAACTCGGACACTGACATACAATAAGTCAGTTTTTTAGTATAAACCTGTTCTGTGCATATATTAGAAGAGACGATAATTTGACGAAGGTTGAAATAAATAAAAAAATGTAAATTAGGCGTTTGATTAGGAAGTATGTATCTACTAAATAAAAACACTAATTTATACAATATAGTTCCTGATCGAAATGTTCTGAGGTATAAAAAAAATAACAAACTTCCGTGAGTTAATTTTAAACAAAAGTGATCAAGAACTCGGGTTCCTATAGTTTATTTCATGTCATAATTATTTGTGTCACACTATTATGGTGCTAACAGTAGTACTAGCTATTGATTTTCATTGGCACTAATTACATAATTTAAATTAAAGGGATCATACTAAATAATTCGTAGTAAAGTAATATTTCAATAATTGTAAAAAAAAACTATATTTTGTGTAATATGACGACACACACATTTATAAAAACTCAAAACAAAAACATACGAAATTACTTTGAGGAAAACCAATTAAACCACATACTACCTAAATTAAAAATTCCGAAGGATTTAGGAATATGAAATTGCAATTTGCGGATTTTTTCCGGACTGCGTTAGAATGAGGGTAATTATTACTGAACCGGTTTCACTACAATATTGGGTAACTTGGTGACGAAGATAAGAATATTATTTTATTGTCCATTTAAGTCTAAAATAGCATTACAAGTGAAAAAGGCGTAATGAAAGAGAGCTCTCACGATTTTGGACATGAATCCTCTTACTTCTTTATACAGTGGTGATAATGACGTCACAATTGTAGCGCCAAGTATCTTAAAATGTACAGATTGGCGCTGCATGCATGTCTGTCATAGGAGGCCGTTATCCACTGGGAAACATTTCATAGGATGGTTATATCATTTATTCATCATATTCATGATCATTTCCGCAGGTTTCAAGGGACCCCTGGCGGAATACGACTTCATCATCGTCGGAGCCGGTTCAGCGGGCAGCGTGCTGGCTTCCCGCCTAAGCGCCGGCGGCAGAGCATCAGTGCTGCTGTTGGAGGCCGGCCAGGGAGAGTCCATCCTCACCGACGTGCCTATACTGGCGCCGCTGCTGCAGCAGACTGGATACGTGTGGCCCTACGTCATGGAATATGAACCTAATGTCTGCACTGGTAAATCCTTTTTTAGAAGGTTTTGTTTGAAAGTTTTGTTCAATAGTTAACATTTTGATAGGGATCCACATCCAAGGAACAACAAACGCCTACTACTACTTTCTACTCCTACTTGCAATCGGGACTTACAACATGTGAACATTAATGAGTAGATCCATTAGACACATAAATAATTGATACCGAAGAAAAGTTAAGTAGTTTTTATGATTATGTAAAATATAAAAAAGAATGCTACGTACCTGAACCAGTAACAATTCTGTGTGTTCTATGATTTCAGGGATGGTGGATGGGAAATGTTTCTGGCCGCGAGGGAAGGCGGTGGGCGGGACTAGTGTAGTCAACTACATGATCTACACCAGAGGCTTGGAGGAGGATTGGAACAGAATCGCCGCCGCGGGGAACTATGGATGGTAAGATATGATCGTTAGATACTAGCCTTTGTAATATCAATTATAGCCAAGTTACATTTCTCCAAGTGACGATACAGACAGAATCGCTCATATCTTTTGAACTGACAACCCAAAGTAACTTAACTTATAGAAAAGGAAATGTTCCTTTGCAGATTTATAGGATTTTTTTCGTAACTAACGTATAATATGATGTAACTTTGCTTAGAACCTCTTTTTTGTCAAACTTTTCTGTAGCAATTATTCAGTTAGGGAATAATGGGAAACTGAACATATATTGCTTAATACCGATTAAAAGCTCCGCGCTAGCTAGTACTCAAAGTTCTTAGCGCGAAAACTATTTTGAAATGACAAGAAGCAAAATGCTGCTGGGCAGTACATTTGAGCGTTCAAAACATGATAATAAAGGCGTGTTAAATTCAACTAACTTCAAAAAGGACGAGTTTCTCAATTCATCTGTATTCTTTTTTTTCAATTGCAGGTCGTACAACGAAGTGACGCAGTACTACATTAAACACGAACGGGCCAACCTGAAAGGTCTGAAGAACTCGCCGTGGCACGGACGCGACGGAGAACTGTCCGTCGAGGATATACCATTTAGGTAATAATATAACAAGACTTACTTATATCCAACCAATTCATTGCAAACGTATACCCACTCTTATAATATACATTTATGTTAAATATACATACTATTATAGAATTAGTTATACTTCTTTGTATAGTCTGTAAAAAATATCATTTATTTTTAATTATCTCTAAATGATGAAGCTTACTTTTTGTTTATTTTTTATAATTGAGCTATTTTAATTAAATTACAGATCAAAGCTTTCAAAAGCTTTCCTGGATGCAGCTAAATTATACGGTCACCGCCGAGTAGATTATAATACCCCAGACGCATTTGGATTCAGCTATATCCAGGCAACTTTACAGCGCGGGCAGCGTGCCAGCAGTGCCAAAGCGTTTCTTCACAATAATAAGAAAAGGAAAAATCTACACATTCTTACTACGACTAGAGCCACTAAAGTTATTATCGATCCTTCAAATAAGATGGCTGTCGGAGTAGAGTTCCACAAAAATGGACGAGTGTACCAGATCAGGGCTAATAAAGAGGTTATACTATCAGCTGGTCCTATAGAATCACCACATTTACTCATGTTATCGGGTGTAGGACCCAAAAAGCAATTACAATCTTTTGGTATTCCTGTGATACAAGACCTAAAAGTAGGCGAAACTCTATATGATCACATTTCGTTCCCTGGTTTAGTTTTCACTTTAAACCAAACAAAGTTAACCTTAGTCGAAAGGAAAATATCTACGATTCAAAATATATTGCAATATCAACAGTACGGTGACGGGCCCATGTCTTCCTTAGCCGGAGTGGAAACTATCGGATACATTAAGACTAACGTATCTGACGAAATAGGGGACTACCCAGACATAGAACTGCTGGGCTCTTGTGCATCACTAGCATCTGACGAAGGAGACATCGTAGCAAAAGGAATCCGCCTCGCCGATTGGCTTTATAACGATGTTTACAAACCAGTCGAAGGGGTCGAATCTTTTACAGTACTATTCATGCTTCTACATCCAAAATCGAAAGGTTATTTAAAACTACAATCTATTGACCCCTACAAACAACCAAGTCTGTTCGGCAATTACTTGACTCACAAGAAAGATGTGGATACAATGGTGGCAGCGATACGATACATCATCAAACTCGTGGACACACCACCGTTCAGAAAGTATGGAGCTAAACTGTATCGGAAAAAGTTCCCCAACTGTTTGGAACACGAGTTCGACAGCGATGGCTACTGGGAATGTGCTGTGAGGTCCATAACTGCCACCCTTCATCACCAGATTGCTACGTGTAAGATGGGGCCTCGGTCTGATCCCGAGGCAGTGGTGGACCCTGAGCTTAGAGTACATGGCATTAGTAATTTGCGAGTGGTCGACAGTAGTATAATCCCGAGGACGATAGTCGCGCACACTAACGCGCCAGCCATCATGATTGGGGAAAAAGCTGCAGATATGATCAAAAGAAGTTGGAATTTATATTGAACGCACACTTTGACTTTCAGAATGTAAATTGTTTTATCAACGATGCCAAATGATATCTTGATTAAGTACTTGACTGGTCGTTAGGATAATGTTAATTTAATTGACTATTATTAAGTTTATATTTAAGTATTTAATACGTAATTGCTTCCGTAATTTTGTTTCATTGAATTCCGCCCCAAATCTTATCTATTTGATAACAACCATGAACTGTTAAACGCAAAGAAATCCATATTGCCGCCTGAAGAATGTACACAATACCTACATGTTATTTCATAATCATAAAGTACGCGCTGATAACTAGATTATTTTGTACGATAACTAGGATGATATTATGTTCAATAGTCAGATAATGTATTATTATAACTTGTCACTATATAATCGCAGCTAATCTGTGGTACTGATATGGATCACCTGGTTATAAGTGTAAGTATACAATGAGAATAAATTAAAGTAATAAGAAGTGGTGTTGAACAGTCGCTCAAAAATGAAGAAAGATAGAAGACAGGGTATGTTTATTGTAAAAGAACCCTTTATGTATAATGCCTTTTGCAATTTTCGGAAAATTTGTCGTGCCCGACACATTTAGTATTTGGAAGTACAGACTTGTTCAAACGGCGACTTTTTTTCTAAAATACAACTTAAACTAACTAACTAAAACTTCTGCCTGGCCTTATCCCAAGCTATGTATATCGGGAACGGTATCCTTTCCATCGGTTGAATAATGCTTTTACCAGAAGCTACTACATTTGACCTCCAGAACCCATTTTAATTTGTAATGGACTTCGTACCGTAACACTAAAAAATAATACTTATAATCCAAAAGAATAAATAAAAAAATTGTTCCAACTACGGAACGTTGGTACCAGTATAACAGTGAAATAACTATAATTTCCGCTTCATACAGGAAAAATGTAGATATAAAGTGTTCAAGGGAAATACTTATAACATTAAGTATCATTAGAATACTGCAAAACACTCTGTAATATTGCGCGTAGTGATAACAATAGTAATTGTGATAGAAAAATAAATATGGCCTAAATCTGTTGTTGGGCAGTTAGGTGCTGATGTTCTCAGCGATAGGTAGTTGGTACCATTACACAGGGACTCTAAAATTTATATTTCCAGAGCACTTACGCTAATTGATTCATGTCACTTGGAACGTGTTTCCTATAAATTTTCAATTGTGACTACGGTATGCGATGTATTTGTATTGATATTTGATACTATGTTATGTAGCAATCCAAGACCCAGGGACAGTTCAAGGTAAATAAATAATGATTCTAGATAGGACTCTAATACTAATAATACTCTAAATAGGATTCTAATAGCTAAGCCCCAACCTAACTTTATTCTCGCCTTTCAGAACAGTAGCAATAACCAAAAGTCCTTAGAAAAACTTCGTCTTCTAAATTGATATTTTGCATATTATTCTTTTTTAGTCATACTAATTGTTATCTAGCTGTACATGAGAGTAAGAGTGTTTCCGATCAATGGATAAACTTTCGCTGATTACAAACACCTGTCCAGTTAAGTACACGAGCACTTGATAAGATAAGGTATCGGTTCATTGACGTAATATACATAATAGACATAGACTTAATATATTCACTGCATTCACATCTTAGCATATTTAGATAGAAAAATTCCGACGCTGGGAACGATTTAACCGTCTGATAATTACGTACAATTTGAAAAAAAGAGGGGCACTAATTCACCTATTTACAATTGCCGGAGAATGGAATTTTAAATACATTAAATTTCCAATTATTGTGTTGGCAAAATGCTTAGGAGAATACGAATAGTGTGAAATTTAATACAATTTCCATTCATTTATCGGCAATTGTAAATAGCGAAATCGGGGCCCAGTTATATCGCCATCCTACTAACTAATTATAAACGCGAAAGTGTGTATGTTTGTTATTCTTTCGGATTTCGACGAAACTTGATACACAGATAGTTTTTAACCAGGATAATACATTCTACCTATAATCCATTTAGGAAGTCAAATTAATATCAATTTTTAAACACGTTGAAAGAAGAATAAAGCCGGGTCTGGGGTCTACGGACGATTTTATCAACGCCATAATAATAATGGCGTAAAATACCATAATAGTAATGTTTGTTTCCTTTTGACTCAACCTGCTTAAAGCGCCGAATCGATCGTGAACAAAAATACTTTTATATGCGTTTTACGACGTAGCTTGCGTCAAATTAATCTCAAGTGGTTTGAGGAGAACGAAGTCGATTTTCCTGAATGTAGTCGAGGAAAAATAGATGCCGGTTTGAGATAACATCACGATCAGAGACTATTAATAGACCATAATATTACACACAATATTTTGCATCTCAGAAAAAAAGATACAAAATAATTTTTGATAACTTGATGTTGTGTGTAAATAGTGTAACTATAATAAGAGTTAATTAGTTATAATATGTCTCAATTTAAAACCACAAGTTATGCGTTTGTTATCACAGAACAGTTATTCGGGAATTCCCGGCATGTATGTGTCACAAATATGGAGTAGCGGAAACACGTAGGTAGTTTAAATGTTTGTAGGTCGAAAACTACTTCAATCGTTTTATGATAGAAAGATACAGATAGCTGTGATATTTGAATGCATATAATTGTCTCAATATGCAAATTTTAGAATATGTTAAGTAGTAAAATATTTTAGGCTACTTATTGGTATTTTCTGAGGTACTAAGTATCTACTAAGAAACATTCACAAATGTTTTCAATAAGGAACTTTATAGTAACAATAGTTGAGTGTGTTTCTAATTAGCGACGCCAATCAAATGGTCACACCTATCGTCATTAAAGAATGACGTCACGGCCTGCTATCCTTGTAATTCAAGTCTGGACTTTTGACATACAAGGAAAAATATCTCGTATCTACCGTGTATCAAGAATAATGTTCCTGCAAGAATATTTTAATGTAAAGAATAAGAAATAAGTACCTACACAGTTTATATAAATATTAGAATCTATTAACTAAAATTGTCAACATTCAATTACTAAACCTATAATTAAGTACATAGGTGTAATATCAAGTTTAGTTTGTATTGTTTATTTTATGCACAAAATTATGCGCAAGCGCTGTCATAGAGAAGATTATTATTGAAGGTCAGTTATCTAATAAGTACCAAGTGTTTTTTGGGCGTTGACCTAATGGTAGGTATGATAATATTGCACACCTTTAGATCAGTGTATTGTGGTACCATATAAAAAGCACGTAGATAATAATAATTATCTTCATTGCACATCCAATCTCAGTGGATGTAAATAAATGTTTATATTCAATAGCTGTTATCTCAGATAAGAGGTTACTTTCTTATCAGTGTCTCAAAAATATGATAATTTGATTGAAATTGCGCGTCTAACACTATTTTTTCATTATCACACAACTGCAATAGTTGATTTTCAAACAACACTACAAAAACACCGCAAAACTTAACAAAAACAACGAGGAAATAATGTTTATTAAAATTAATTGTGTGTACCTGAAACTATCAGCGCCTCGTTCGGCCCCACGGTGTGTATATTGCCCATGTTTTTCACAAATCACCAGAAAATTCACAAAACAACACAAATTTTCACGTAACGAAATAAAAACAACCGACGTTAGATCAATAAATACAACAAACAACCATAAACAACACCTTCACTTTCATTAAGAGAAATGCCGGTTTTGTTGCCAGGTTTTTATCAAACTAAACAAAAACATTGGTAGGTCAATTTTAAAATACGGAACATGGGTTTCATGTTTCTGATTCTTGAAAAGTAAAAACATTGATTCAACCAATCCAACAAAAGATATTTTCGCAAACAAAGATAGAAAACAAAATATTTAAATAATCGACTAAGATGTTTTGAGTAACATCTAAAAGTCCATGCAGATTGCAGAGACAATTCACCACTATGGATTTAACGTTGTAATGGCGGACGCATTGTGATTGTTTGTTGAAAGAATTTGTACTGTAGATGCGAAATAACCAAAAGCAAACTTAACATTAAGTGTATTTAAATTGTAAGTGTCTTTTATGTACTTAATATTGCAAGCATTTCAAACTGCTCGCAATGCCTGATATTGATGTTATCACTCATGTCATGTAATCAAATCAGCTTTCAACCCACAATTTTTTTACTTCACAGTTAAAGCGTGGTCATTTTATTTAGAAATATGTCTGACACAAGTGATCTTGATCGTCAAATAGAGCAGCTCAAAAGATGCGAGATAATAATGGAGGCCGAGGTTAAAGCGCTGTGTGCCAAGGCCCGCGAAATACTTGTCGAAGAGAGCAATGTCCAGCGGGTAGATTCTCCTGTTACGGTAATTATGTTTCACATATCTCTGTAATTATGCTACTACCAGAATAACTTAGTTTTGAAAAATCGTACGATGAAGTAAATGACACTACACCGCAATAAAAACATTGTATTATGGCCCTTTAAATGTACTCTTACTATAATCTTCCGTTTGAGTATTCTATCATTTGTGGGTCAGCTTCTACAAAATTGGCTAGATCTTTGTATCTATCATTGCTAAAAGATTACATACATTAATTGCGGTACAGTTAAAAAACAATAGAAACACTGAACAAAGCACTAACCTTATGTTCATTTCAAAAAATTGTATGTTCTCAGGTGTGTGGTGACATTCATGGGCAATTTTATGATCTGAAAGAGTTATTCAAAGTTGGTGGTGATGTTCCTGAGACCAACTATTTATTTATGGGTGATTTTGTAGACCGAGGATTTTATTCAGTGGAAACTTTCTTACTATTACTTGCATTAAAGGTGAGTTTATTATGAAATTTTAAGCTTTAAATGTGAAAACATCTATGTTCTATATGTGTATCTAATGTAGGCCATTGACACTTGTTACAACAACCTGTTTGATATCTTTTAATGCTAGCCAATTGAGTTTACTTTTGCTGAGTCAATATGCACATCTGTAGATTGTCATAGTTGTATACATAAACAGTTTGTGAATCCTAAAATGTTCCATGAGTTGGTTAAGCATACTAAAAGGATAACCTTTACAGGTTCGCTACCCAGACCGCATCACACTTATTAGAGGTAATCATGAGTCAAGACAGATAACACAGGTATACGGCTTCTATGACGAGTGTCTCAGGAAATATGGATCTATAACTGTATGGAGGTAAGTCTTATAACAAATCAAAATAATATCAGCTTAGAAAAATGTGCCCTTTAGAACTAACTTAAGCTACCTAAGCAGTATTGATTGAAGTGAAACTACTTTTACGGATTTTATCGCGGGTATCATGGTAATGGCCAGTCTGCCCGTGACCATGATACCTGCAAAGGTGTCAAAACGTCGGGAACTAAAATCAAAAATTAAACCGCGATAAAACCTGTAAAAGTAGTTTCACTTCAATGTCTAAAATTCGCGTAAACCTAAGAAACCACTAGTAGTATTGATCTTAGTATTACAGAGTACTGAGATCAAAACTGCTTTAAAAAGTCTAGGTCTACAGACTATAGACTCTGTAGAGTAGACCTTAAATATTGAGATAGATTCCATGTAATGTTGGCAATAAGTTTTTTTGGCTAGACAATGTGTATAGCCTTGGACTAAAACTAATATTCTAATTAGCCACATATCTACTAAAGGTTGTCATCATTAGCATCATTTATTTACAGTGTGTCACTGTTTAAATTCAAGTATAAGATAGATAAGGTGATACAATGTTTAAATAATAATAAATACAATAATCTCACTTATCACTTGTATGTGGACTACATGTGAATAGAGTATGTGACTTAATCCAAAAATATAAATCTGTGTAGTTTGCCAGACAGATTTTCAAAAAATTTATTTGGTCATATCATTAAAAAGTAAGGAAGATTAAAAGCACTTAAGATGCTGAAAGGTAGTGGGAGCTTAAACATCTCTTGCTCGTAAACATTACATGAGATTTTAAATCACTGTATTTACCTAATGTTTGATTTAAGAGATGCAAAAAATGGTTTCCAAAACTTTTGGAAACCATTTGTCTGATGGACACGGTTTTTTTTTTCGTCAATTACCCTATTGCAAATAGACATTAGATTGTGATTATTCTATTAGTATGGACAGTAATTATTATGTAACTATAATATTTGAGTTTCTCAGGGTAGGCATTGTCTTTTTGGTATTAACACGCAAATTAATTACGAAAATTTTAACGAAATATTTCATCTTGCATCTTACGTACTTTTACATTATAATCTGATACAGGTATTGCACAGAAATCTTTGACTACCTGTCACTGTCGGCGATCATCGATGGTAGGATATTCTGCGTGCACGGTGGCCTCAGTCCCTCGATACAGACGCTAGACCAGATCAGAACCATTGACCGCAAGCAGGAGGTTCCTCACGACGGACCCATGTGCGACCTGCTGTGGAGCGACCCTGAAGGTTAGACAACATTCTAAATAGCCAAAAAAGGTTTTATCGCAAAAAGGCCGTTTTGAGGCCTACGGAATCTAGATGCGGTGTTCCAAAATTCTTTCCGAAGAAATGGCCGGGATAAAATGGCTCCATAATTCTAACCCAATAACAAATGTCAGAAAATATTCAAAATGTAGTTATGAAAACATAGATACAAACAAGAATTTTGTCTTTAAAAGAAATATGTTTTGTCACCAGAATTTTGTAAAACCAGGTGCAATGATGTAAATAAAAAATGCTTGTATGTTGTATGTATGCAATATGATACTGAATAATGAAATCTGCTGAGCCTCAGGACCACTATGAGGTACACAGGAAAATCATTTTTTGATACAGACATCTCATGAAATATTAATTGCATGATTTCAGAATGGCAGGTGTAAAAT
Organism: Trichoplusia ni; assembly: GCF_003590095.1. Classification (NCBI taxonomy): domain Eukaryota; kingdom Metazoa; phylum Arthropoda; class Insecta; order Lepidoptera; family Noctuidae; genus Trichoplusia; species Trichoplusia ni. The sequence goes on along the minus strand of NC_039495.1, from coordinate 5,709,443 downwards.
GGAAAGTCAATGACCTTACCCACACGAAGCACACTTGCTGTTTCATAGATTAAACACAACATTTGCATATTTTTTAATTTATAAAAAAGTATAGGCGTTTCAGTATTAAAGTTAAACTAAAATTTTACATCAAGGCTTTATTAAGAAGGTATTAATAAGGCTTTAATAACAAGGGCAAAAACAATAATCTCTACTATTTCAAAATAAATAGTTGTGTATGCAAAGACTCGGCACCTGTGATCTACTAGAGTAAATTTGATGCAAATGTAATAAAAAAATACATATTAAAACTTAAAATAATGCATATTGATTCACTCGATCGATAACATGATCTAATTTCACCACTGTGAATACTTTAGGCCGTATTTAAATAGGCCACTGAGCAAAATGTGTCCTTTAGATGCAAATGCCATTATATGCTTGAATTTACCAAACAATTTGAACAACTACATCTATACATGTATGTATTTTTAATTCCTAGACACACAGGGCTGGGGTGTGTCGCCGCGCGGCGCCGGCTACCTGTTCGGGTCGGACGTGGTGGCGCAGTTCAACGTGTCCAACGACATCGACATGATCTGCCGCGCTCACCAGCTCGTCATGGAAGGCTACAAGTGGCATTTCAATGAGACTGTCCTCACTGTGTGGTCTGCGCCTAACTACTGTTACAGGTACTTTTTTATTTTATTTTAGTTCCAATTTGGCGTGTTTCATAATTAAGAATTTGGAATAACCTCTTCCTAAAATGAGATATGTTGGAAGACCAGTTCTGTTGACGGCATTATTTCCGTTCGTTACAGATGCGGCAACGTCGCCGCTATACTAGAGCTCAATGAGAACCTTCAGCGAGAGTTTACAATATTCGAGGCTGCGCCGCAGGAGTCGCGGGGTGTGCCCTCCAAGAAACCACAAGCCGATTACTTCTTATAATGTTGCATACAATAGACAATTGACACATGAACGAGCGACCCATCTAGTATTATGTACTGTTTTACTGTAGTGACAAAACATTTCAATGTGGAAATAATTTAATTGTGATCTTAAGACTGGTGTTGAATTGTAAGTTGAATGTGTTTATTTTAAGTAATTGAATGTGTTTAATTCATTTGCTGTTTCTTCGTACGCCCTGTGAGTTACTGGCGTCGAGTCACCCACACAGACGGGTATGGATCCTTGGGTGTAACAAACCACCCCTCACCATACCTCGTTATGTACCAAAAAGGTGCGAAGACGCAAAATGGCGTTCTGAAGATAATTTGGACTTTAAATCAATGGTTTAGTACAAACTTTCAAGTTCTACAACTGAATATTAGTTAAGTTCAATCCTTTTCTCAGACAAATAATTTATATCGTATTCTTTGACCTAGCGTTATTTAATCCAATTGTTATTGAATGTTTAAAACAATATTTTGATTAACAGGCATTTCTATTGATTTTGTAAGTCCCATTCAAAGTTAGATGGCATTTTACCAATTTTTAACTATGCCATTGATTAAGTTAATACATACTTTAATTTTATAATTAGAAGGAGAACAGTTGATGAAGCAGTATAATTAATAATGATACATGTAGTACACGTCAATGTGTGTCGAACAATGTGTAGGATAAGATGAGTGTTGAGTTTTCGAAGCATGTCCACTGCCCAGGAGCCACGCGTGCGATGCGTGCGGTGCATGCGACTGATAAGATCGTATCGATATCGGTCTAATGACCCCTCGCTGTGTCGTCAGATAGTAACATGTGTAGTATCTTAAAATAATTCAAGTAACTAAGAATAAAGTAACAAGTCGGCCTTTAGTGCTTACTGCCGTGTATGTTCATATGTGATGTCATTCAACACTGCCGTTATTAATACTATGTAAAATTAAGGAGATTATAATAATGTATGCAAGAGTTAACACGTTTTCGAAATGTAGAAATATTGTTAATGATCTTTACAAATGAATATAGAAATCTAGTGCAAATTGCAAGTTTTTTATGATAGTCTCAAACACATTATATAAAAATAGTTTTGGGTACATGGCATAAGTAAATAGTATATTGTACACTGACATTTTTGATAGTTCCTTTATTTTCGTAGATCTCCCTAAAATTCAAGTTCCCTCTTGATAATACTACACATTGTAACAACCTACTTATTAGCATTTAGGTGCAAAGACAAAAGAATAGAAATGTATTCGATGCTTAATATTCTATACACATGATTTTTAATTATTAAAAAGGGGAGAATTAATTAAAAATATTTTTAGTTTCATTGAGCACCTGGCATTGTGAATAAGAAATTGTGATGGTAAGGAGTTTCACAACAATTTTGGTATGACAGTGATGTGATCTCTATTTAATTATTATTGCTAAGCTGGTTACTGTGAACCATATTATGTTATTGATCAAATCTACTAAAATAAGTGTAATCCTATGTGAAAACCCCAGTTCAACATTATTGTCTTAATGTGATAAACCAACTCTCTAAAAATGTACTTCAGATATGGTCAATAACCTATGTGGTGAATAACTAAAACGTGTCTCGAAATCAGATTTACTTAGAAAGAAGGAAGGCTTAGTATGGCTAGCAATATTTTTTATTACCTCTACGATATTCTTGTGGAAGTAATAAAAATTGGCCATGGCTTCTCGACCATGCTGTCGTATGTATGGTCATACTTAGTCTTATTCCGACACTTAGTGGCTATGGCCAAATACCTCCTCTTACAAAGAGTTAGGAACCAATGTACCAATAAATTAACTTTTCAATATGTTTACCTCAAATTATACTCAACCCATTGTTTCAGAAAATAATAAATTCGCTATAATGTTAATTATCATTTTTTTATTAGAAACTATATCCAGTTTGTATCCCTACATCATTTTATACTATTAATTATTAAAATGAAATGCCATCATTTTTTTGTATTTTATTTTTGAAAAATATAAATTTCAACTACATAACAAAAATTAACACTTATGAGGTAGCTAAATTGATCACATGATTTTTATGTATATTATTATTTACAAATTGTCGCTATAAATTATGATTTTTGGTTGTCAAGTTACATAATTTAGGTAATATGTCTCCGCATTTTGTAGACACTTTTATATCTACTATGTCATCAGCTCGAGTCGGTCCTATATTCAAAATGGCAATTTTCTTTTGTTCCTCTTTGGCTTGCAATATTATTCTGTAGCTTGAATACACAGTGAGACTAGACCCCAACACAAATACAGCATCACTAGAGGAGACTTTTGATCTTATAAGCTCCACTCTCTCTTTTGGCACATTGTCACCAAAAAACACTATATCTGGTTTTAATGGTCCCTCACATTTTGGACAAAGTGGTGTTTTGAAGCTATCTACCTGTTCCTGAAAGATAATTTATGTGTTAGTAGAGTACTTGGATACCTTACTTATTGAACAAAGAGAAAAGGTGTAGACCTACTCTCGATAATTCCACATCTCCATCAGGTCTTATCATAGTGAAGCTGCTCCGCATATCAGGATTATTCTTTAGAAGCTCTGCCTGTAGATCCTCTCTACTAATTTCATAAGGACACTTCAAACATTTGACAATGTACCCTGTACCATGAAGTTCTATTACATTTTGAGAACCAGCCTTGTGATGCAGGCGGTCCACATTTTGTGTTACTATTGATGTTACTCTCCCAGCCTGTGAAATTTAATGAATTTTGTTGAGTGAATGGTGTGGTAAATAGATTTTTTCATGACTGATTTTGCTATCAAGCAAGGTACACTGTTGATAGATGCATATTTTTTACCTTTTCTAGCTCCCTTATGGCTAAATGTGTGACATTAGGCTGCACAGCACTAAATCTTTCCCAACCAATGAAGTTTCTAGCCCAGTATCTCTGCCGCACCTTGGGATATTTTACAAACTCTTGGTATTGTATTGGCTTATGATTGCTACGTGCATATAAACCAACTTCCTCAGATCTGTAGTCAGGTATACCTGTTAATAGAAGAATAATTTATTATAATTAATTAAAACTTTGCAAGCATATTCGAGACACTCAAAATGTTTTTTTATACCTCAAAGCTCTTACCAGATTCTGTTGAGATACCAGCACCAGTTAAAATAAGCATGTGTTTGGATTTGTCCAAAAAATCTTTCAGAATATGAAAGTCTTCTTCGTTCGGTGGTTTATGTTTCGGGACGAATACTACTTGAGCACTAAATTGTCTTACATTTACTGATTTCAAATGTTTCAACATTTTATTCTTAGAGCTATTTCTGCCCGATTTTATAAGAATAAGAAATTACATAAAAAACATACTATTCAGGAAATAGTAGGGATTTGAAAATAGTTAGGCAAAAATATTTTTTAACTGTACTTCAACGTTAAGTTACAAACAAACTATATTTAATTGTAAAGGAAATTCGATTTTGTTTTAACTACAATAATTTAATAACATACGAGCAAGCAGATCAGATTATCTAAATATTTAAATGTCATTGACTGACATGGACATTAGGCATTTTGACATCTAAGGTACGTTTAATTTATTAACGCAGAACTTGGATTCGTAGGACCAATTTATAAAACATTAAGTTTGGACTCAGAACAAACCATTCCTTCGTTAGGTACTAAATGCTACATTATTATGTCACAGTTTTAATAAATTATAGATTAACGTCAACTGAAATCGTTTTGTTTGTATGTTTTTCTGTTCTGTTAGAAATCCACATCTATGCATCTGTCGATTCTGTCGTCTATCTGTCATTTTAGGTTATATTTTGGAAGCGACGTAATAAAAATAGCAACAATGACTTTATTTCGAATAAAATCCGCTCCATTTGTGTTAATTGAAGACGATCTTACAAAAAATATTTTACCCTTATTGATTGAACTTATCAAAGACGAAAAGGATCATGTTAATTTATTTTGTTATGAGCAGCCTAGTACCCTCTGGAGGAATGTTTTAAAACATCATTCCAATATCAACTATCATGATGAATTTAATAGCGATTTGTCCAAAAAAAGTGCAAAGTGTTCAGTAATTATAGACTCTGTTAACCAAATGGCTCTTAACATGGGTTGGCATGAAAGTTTAAAATGTTTAAAAAGACTACAGAGTGATCCAAATGTAAACAGGCTTATCTTAGTGTTACACAGGGACTGTATGTTACACACGGCCAAGCTACAATCTCATTTACATCATATGGTTAATGCAATAATATCATACGACAACACAAATCCACAAAAAGTATGGGTTAAATTGAAAAAGGGTAGTAAGGTACTAAAAAGCGAAGAACTAATTACATATGACAATATGAGCTCAAGTTTGAGGTTCACCCCTGTCATAAAAGAACAGAAGAAAGAGGAGGAGACACCAAAACTGTTACCAGGAAATCTAACTACCTTCAAGATTGAAGTAGACCAGTCTGAAAAGATTCACAAGGATAACTTGAAACTTCCTTATATGAGTAAGATACACGAAGGCGAGAGCAAAGTTTACTATGAACCTGATGCTGTTGATGATTGGGATGAAGAAGACCCAGATGAAGACCTTGATATATAAATAAAATTTTACTCATAATGTTTTTTTTTATTTACTTAAACTTACTTATTTGGTGCATTTAACATTTTTAGTAGCTAAAATGTTTGTGAGAAATCGACTGTATAAAAAGGAGAATGTCTTGTTCTGGAACTACCTACTTACTACTCCCTCCTTTTCTTAACATTTCTAGTGAGTTGCATTAGTAATTACCTCTAATTTTTGACATACTTTGTCTTATTGTATGATTCCTCATGATAAGCATACAGCGATGAAACAATAGGTGGGTATGATCAATAATTTTTCGACTTCCGTGGCCAATAGCCAAATTTCTAGACAACCAGACTGACTGCTGTGCCAGATTCCCATATCTACAATAGCCGATAAATTCATGGAGGTAAAATTTAAGTTTGACACTAAATCTAGAAAAAGGCGGAACAACTAATTGCAATTAATTTGCAAAATGCTTAAGAGAATGTGAAGAGTAATATTTTAATACAATTTCCATTCATTTATCGGCTTTACTAAAAAGCGGAATTGGGGCCCTGATTAGGTACTGTTGATGACCTTAGTCAACTAATAACCCAGTAACTACACCACTTGTAGGAAGTTTAGAGAAAATTTAGAGTACCATTTATTGCAATATTTTTTTAAAATATATAAATAGTATCTAATATTCCAGAATCGTACAATGAAAATATTTTAAAAATCTTTTTTCAAGTTTTTATTTGCTTCGTTATAACTCAATATAAAAATAAGTTTTGCTAATTGTTTAAATATTTCCATTGCTTCATATATTAAAGGATAAGGAAACGGAAGTGGATCATTGTGTTAAGGTAAGCAGACAAACCCTCGGTTACAAAGAATTCACTTTTTATTCGTTTTTCTATGTTCTGTTACAATTTTGCGATTTTTTTTCTTTTCTTTGCCACGATACTTGCCATTACACAATTATGTAATAAAGTAGAAATTCAAGTACGTGGAAGTTAATTTTATTAATGACACCGTAATTACATCACCATATTATCTCAACTCTTAAATTATGAATCATAATTACTCGTTCAATGATTAATTTTCATGACCTAACAAACTAAACAAATAATAAATGAAAAAAAAAACAACAGAGATTCGGTAACGAACCTCCATCGACACAATGCTATAGTAAAAATAAAATAATTATTACAATATTTCAATACACATAACCCAAAAATGAGGAACAAAAAATATTTTTCTTCAAAGTCTAATTTCGAAAAATTAATTAATATTATGCGAGCCGATATCGTATGTACACACAAGCCCGGATAAATCTTATAATGAGACAAACAATACATACTAGCAATTTAAATACTGCGGATTAACCAAGCGACACGCCGAGCCCCGGCTCGAAAACGAGGCGGAGCGGCGTAAAAATAATAAGAAGCTATCTTTCGATACACATAATAAAGCTAACAAAATATACGATAAAAATGATTTACAACCTCATATAACCTAACAAAATGTTTGCAGTCCATTTACAATTTTATCGCACTGCAATCAATCGGAGACAGGAGACTGCTGTAAATATCGGGGCACACATAGAGGATCGGCAGCGGGCTTCGGGACGATACATATACACACGGGACCGGGAGATGAGAGTACGCGGTATTAAAGGAGGTAAGTAAGGCGTCTATTCGCCCGCCAGTTCCTTGAGTCGTTCTTCCCTCGGCCGCGCGCCGCCGAATATCGAGTGCGCCTGACTGGTCGACGCGAGCGAGTTCAGCGGCTCCGTCACGGTGCGCGGCTCCAGCTTCAGCTTGGGCCGCGCGGACGTGTCTGGAAAAGAAGTAGTTAGGGAGCAAGGACGAGAACACCTGTGATCTGTTCAACGATGCGACTGACCACTACGCGGACTGAATAGCTAACTAATGCCTTCTCAACTACCATGATGACTAACATACCATCTCAAAACATACACAAATATCTAAGTCAATGTAATTTGAATAACTGCCAGTATATAAACTGTTTCTAATTTTACATCTAGCGTTCTAAAATATTTTCTTCTTCTACGTTTTTCTTTCTAAATAAATAATGAAATGCAAGTAAATTTTAAAGAATGTTTATGTCTTTATAATGTGTTAACTAAATCAACCGCGTGAACTTATATTGCATTAAATATCAAGATGCCCCGCGGGAGTCTATCTTCATCGAAAATGAAGTCTACACCCAGATAATACGGATCACATCAAAAACGTACCCGAGCTCCCTAACCATGAAAAAACAATTATTAGAAAATATCAAAGACAAATAAACATAAATTAAGTGATTTATATTAAGGCTGAAATAGACGAGGAAATATAATGGGAGGAGTATAGCAATGTAATAATTTTGACAAGCTGTTACTTTAATAAATGTGTCTGTTGATCAAAAATCATGCAGAATGTAAATTTCGGAGTCAAAGGGACAGATAGAGCACAGATAGGTGACAAAGTTGAGTAGTTACCTGGGCGCGAGGCCGGCATGTCGTCAAAGTTGCGTCGTGCGGGCGGCTGGCGCGGCGCGGGCGCGGGCTGGCGCGCCCCCATGCGGCCCCAGTCGCCGGCGCGGGGCTCCTCGCTGGAGCCGCGCGAGGCCCGGCCCGGCTCCCGCTCGCCTCGCTCGCCCCACCGCTCGCCGCGCTCGGCCCACCGCTCACCGCCGCCGCCGCCACCTCCACCACCGCCTCGTTCACGGTCTGCAACCCATCAGCGCTGTTTAAGAACCCTACTACTATGTTGAAATTAAAACCGAAATACGTTGAAAGCTCAATCGATCAAATCACACGTAAATTTAAAACTTCTGCACCTGGATTTTTCAAGGGACCAAAATCGATACAAACACTTTTTTCATTTCGCAGATCAGAAAACACCATCAACATGGTAAAACCGTTTCTTCGTTGTACATGCAAATGCCTACTTACATTAATGCACATTTGTCTGTGACAGCACCAGTTGCTTTAAATGCAGACTGGGTGGAAATTGTTGACATAAAACCTAAAAACGAATTTAGCCAGCTTTCACAATGTTCTTGTTACCTGAAGAAGTCGGGGTTGGAATATATAAGCATCCAGAGATAGTTCACACATTTATACATTACCATAACTGCTCATACTGGACTAATTTCTGAAAGATTGGCAGCCATGACCTATAAGACGTGATTACCTACCCACACTTAAAACCACACATTATTGAACACAAAACCCAACTGAAAAGCCATGATTTAGCCAGGATGAGTACAATCATCAAAAATAATATGTGAGTTTCATATAATGATTACAAATACAAAAGCTTGTGAGATGCTATCTGTTAATATTATGTATTAAAATGTAAAAGCACTGCTCATAGTAAATATTAAGGTACCCATATCCCTCTTGGTTAAAAGTAAATCGAGACTTGATAATTGCTCAAAGCTTTGGATGTGAATTTTATAACAAATAAGTTGCATTATCATGTCATAGCAATAGAATATTGATAGAAAATAAGTTTTAAATAGACTTGAAGCTCAAATCATCTGTCCTGATTTTGCCAACATAAATAATAATGTATAATTTTATAAAAAAAAAAGTAACTTAGGGAGTATCTTGCTGGTTCTTCTCCATAGGAGAATGACATTATGGAACCTTACAACTGGAGTAATTATTGGAACATTTAAAAGTGCCTGGCAAACGGCCTCTTTCTTACAGAAAAAAACTTTTGACTTTGGTTTTTTCATTCATATAATATAAGATATAAGGAAAAATGATAATGATGATGGGAAGTTTGTGAAATTAGTATGAACCAATGATAAAACCAAGCACATAACAATGTTAATCATTAACACACTAGTAAGGCACACACAACAGTTAATGTAATTTTATAAAAAGTGCAACTGTACTGGCTGTATAGATATATGCTATCTTGACTATGTGATTATTATACTTTATTGGCCTGAATGGTTACTTCTTTGCGATACTATTTCTTTTTTTATTTCTGTATAGCATTCTCAAGTGAACCACTCTTAAGGAAATCGTGTTACTGAAAAAAATAATACTTAATAATGTACAGCACGGCACAGCTGGGTAAGAGACTGGGAAGAATACAATAAATAATAATAATGCATGTTCATAAAATTAGTTTGATAAAAAATTAGTTATGAATGTCCAGCATTCAGAAAGGGTGTGTAATGTAAATGATAAGATCTGTAGTGAAAATCTGCCAATTAAGCTCAATATTTTGAGTGTAGTTTGTCGTTTGTACAGTTGTCTATATACCTTCGGTAACATTAAGATGTTTGTTGTGAGGTGACGTTAGTCCTGTAGGCTATGTTAGTAATGAGGCGATGTTACCATGTGGCAGCCCTCCACCCTGATGGCGCGGCGCACGGCGGTCGAGCCCATCGAAGTGGTCGTACGTACCGCGGCCGCCGCCGCCATCCCGCCGGAATCCGCCGCCGCCGCCGCCCCGCCCACCATCGCGCCCGCCATCGCGCCCACCGTCCCGCCGACCGCGATCAAAACCTCCCCTATAATATTAATGGTTCTGTACTATGCTGCCCACTACTGCTGTGCAACCCACAGAGGAGTAGCAAACAAACAGAAACTTAAGGAATCATACGAATATCGACCCAATTCGATGGGTGCTATACGTTCCCTGCATACTTCACCATTAAGGCAAGTTCTTCCCACTATAGCACCCCATTTGTTTACTCCTCCACAGACTGTTTATAGCCTAGTTCAACAAACAATCTAGTTGCCTTATAAATCACACATAACTTAGCGTCTATGTACATCCTCATACGCGGCAACAAGAATATTTGCTGAAGTTCGATAAGTGTAGTTCAAGGGTAACAGACATTGGCTACTTGTTATACATACGCCACGCATGTGGGCTTGTGCGCCCTCCATCTGTGCCGATTGTATGCTGAACGAAACTCCCGCGTCAGTGTAGATATAGTAAAGCCTCAAGTAGCTTTAAATCTGGATCAGTTTGTGTTTTGTTGCCCACGGTATTCTACTTTGGGTCTAAGAATGCCAAACATTTATACATGGATGAAATTTTCGCTCAACAATATTTGATTTGTCCTTACATACTCAACATATTTATAACAACTTAATTTTAGGCTTTTGACTACCACAGGCATGCAAATAGTAACGAATTTACGTATTTAAACCCTTCCTTTTGAGAAAGGCAAACACAAATTAGACACACAAATGGGATTACTTAATAAGGCTATTAAAAATAATATCATAAGTTTCCCATAGTCAAAATTTGATTAGTCAGGGCCAGATTCTAGCTACAGGAAAATATGATTGTTAATAAGTTAATATTATGTATCTGTTAACTTTTAAATGTGTGTCTGTTTTCAAGTATTCATTTTTTCCCCTTACCTGTTACTAGTACCATGTATTAATGAGACCAGATTTAGTAAACTACTGCTGACGACAAATTGAACCCCCAAATACAACCTGTATATAACTTAAATAAGATACTTAGCAGCAATCTAAAATTTATATTTTTACCAGATATCTGTTTAAATTTAATTAGTTTCAAGTAGTCTTCAGTACCAAAAAGAAAATAATATTTGTATAATATAAGTAAAGATTATAATAATTTGTCTTTGTAATATGTATAGGCAGATTGACTATGGCTGTCAGATAACACATTCACACTATTTTAAATATGTATAGTCGGTTATTAACAAAGGCAATCCTGAACATTATTTATCATAGGAATTTACATATACTATTATGTAGAACAAAAGACTCACCGATCACTCCTTTTTTCTTCAGCCACATCAATTTTAATAAAGTTATCCTCTACTTTGAGAACGCCACTCATTTCAATTGCTCTTATCAAGTCCTCAAGATATTCAAACTCCACATAGCAGAATCCTTTAAACTTATCTGTCTCTTTATCCATCACCAACCTTACATTTTTTATAGCTAGGTTCTGGAAAATAAAAAGTGCAAATGAATACAGATGTGTTATTTGTAGCACATTGAACTTTAGAACTAAGGCCAACTTACTAAACTGAGATTTTAATAAGGGAAAAAATAAATTATTCAGAATGTTACTTGTCTTTGACAAATATGCTTGAAGTACAGTTTTATATAAATTAAAAAAAATACAATATAATACTACTTAAGTCTACATTAATAATTATAAAGAGAATTTATTTTTATATAACTCTTATAATTATGTATGGCTAAGCCGGCTGTATTGGTCAACCATGTATTTGTTAAGTGTGCAGGGTAGTTGCAAATCATTTTCACCTTCATGATGTTAGTATGATGAGTAATACTGAGTTAAAAAGAATCAGAACATCATCATGGCATTGAATTTAAAGACTGCCTCATAAAGGTCTTTAATTTCTAACTGCTTAGCATGGACAAAGGAATGTTGTAACATGAGACATTATGATATTAGCTATCCCTGAGGAGGTATTATCTCAAGTAACATACCTGTGCATTATATCACTTTAATGACCTTACAGAGAGATAACTATCATTATGAGAATGGAAATTTGTTTACAGTAGCAACGTAAACATATTATGTCATAGATATTACCGTTAACTCAAGAACAGATTTTTAAACATTTTAATAGAATTAGCATATTATGAAAATGAACATTCAATTTATGATTGCATATCTTCAGCGTAGACTTGTAATCTTGTTATATTATGTAAAGAGATAAGGATCCCACATGTTAAGTAACTATATACTTCAGGTTTATAAATTGATTCAATAGCAAAATTATATTTGAAAGCAGATCTGAACAGAATGAAAATGTTTTGAGTTTTAGGAGGGAAAACATCAATTTTCGTTTTGGAATATTACTAATATACTATAATATTAATACTAATGTTTAGTGTTTATGTTTTCACAATACCTAAAAAGAAAATAGTGAGCAACAATATTTGCACAAGGAACAAACTCATACTCAAATAATTACCACACATTATATGACTGTACTTCAGTAACAGAGCGGTACTTATTTATTATCTGTTCACTAAATATAAAACTACCTACTTATTATATTATGCATTGTTTATTAGTATTGGCTATTGACAACATGTTGGCAAAGTACAATACACCATGGAATACTGCTGATTTAATACTTAAAAGGTTGCAGTTCTTGATAAATATTGGGCCTCAGGTTGTAATTTACTAAATTCAACAAGCAAACACCCCAGAAAGCGTTGGAAAAAATACAAGGGGGTAGAAAATACTTACAGGGAAAATCCTATTGATATCGCCTTGAATAATTCCAGAGGGCAAATTCCCGACGTAAGCCTTGTAAGGTGGCTCGGAAGGCAGAGGGCGGCCACCGAGAGTTCTTCTGCCGCCACCGCCACCATAATCCCTGAAACGAGCACCACAATCGTAGGTAATTCATAACCTATAAAATGTTACACACACACTCCTGATGCTAAACAAATGCTCACAGATACTTTTCAGTACCCGACAACATTGAATTAATAGATATTGCTTTACAAGCTTAAGTAAAAATCCTATTTTCATTCAATGTTATCGGAAAGCAAAAACTATATTTTTTTCGGTGCGAGTACTTGGGCCTCGCGGAAAATATTATAACTGCAAATAAAAACCTTTACCACGCACTGTACAGTATATATAAACCTGATTTTTATAGTATTTTACAATAAATACCTGGGATTAACATCATCGTATCCACTTCGACCTGCCATGTTTAGAAACATGGAACACTAAAGGCGCGCGCATCAAATTCTGGAATCGACGAAATTAAGATTTTTATATATATCAACACTGGAATAAAAATGGGGAAATCGCAAAGCATATTAAAATATCGAGTCGTGTTTCGTGTGTCGTATAGGAGGAAAACATTCTTGAAATATCAAAACTTTATCTAAAGATATATCTGTAGTCCCGTTTGAGTTTTATCAAGTGTGTAGAGCAAATATTTGTAATTATTTAGAGTGTAGTAATAATTCTACTGTTATGCAAAAGATTAATTTTATAAACTATGTCAATTATAAATATTTTTCAAGTTCTCTTTAACTCCTCGTCAAATATATTCACATGGAATAGTAGTTCTATCAGATGAAAGGTGAAAGACACAATAAAACCAAAAAGACACAAACCGCACTGCTACATTTGATGTATTACGTACTTTGTTAAAACAAATAACATGTTTGGAATTAGATCATGTAAATAAAATATTAAGAATATAGTATAATTTCAGTAGCGTTACTTGTTTTTATTGTACCTAATATATGGGTAAAACAAAATTTTCATGGAAAAAAAATCAGTACAAATATAGAGTCAACATGCAGAAGGCCAAAAATATATTTGTAACAGAACTTCTTGTATATAAAAAAAAAACACGGAAAAACAATGTTCTTATTGTTATGACAACACAGAATGGCTTAGTTTAATGTTTGGATTACTTCGTATTTTACTATTATTTAGTTTAAGTTTCTATCTTTTTGGTCTATGCTAAGCTGAAAACGAAAAACTGTAAAAACATGTATAAAATTCCTTAACATTTCCTTTTGTATTAAGCAAGTTTTTGATGTCAAAATGGTCCAACAAATTCTTTGATCTAATCTCATAGATTTCGTCGTAGATTACTTCTATTCTTTATCTAAGTATAGTCTATATAGAATATAGAATTTATCAAAATCGGTTTCATTGCTTTTTCCTGTATTCAAGAATATCGATTATTTTTATAATACTTGTTAAAGCGAGTTTTGAGCCAACTTTAATTAGTCGATTTATCGGATTTAGCGCGTTTTTTTTTTCAAGGGGCTCGCAAGGAGATGGCAGGTCAAAAAAGTTTCCGTATTCTGTGGCAACGAGTCATGTCTTTGTTGGTGGCAACAAGCTGACCATGCAGCCATGATGTCATTTGAATTTGACAGCCTACACTCGACACTTCGACAGTGACAAGTGATAAACTGACTGAGCGCGGAAATGTGCGCTCCATGTGGAAAACGATAATTTGTTATTAAACTGTTTAGTTGCATCAAAATGACTGAAGAAACCGATTCCAATACAGTACAAAAAGAAAACAAAGTGTCTGCGTCTGTTTTAGACGCGTTCGATCTACTTAAGGCTCCGAAAGATGATGCTAAACTCAACGGGGGGAGTAAAATCATATCGCAGTTGCACGGCAGTGAGGTTAGGTTTTCAATATTTACCATATCATAACCCAACGGACAACGTTGTTGTATTTGTATTACATAAATGAAATGTATTTGTGGCATAATATTAGTAATCAAAGTAGGTTCTTGGTATTTTAGAACTCTTTGAACACGTTAAAATTACATCAACTTAGTATTTCACAATTTAATTAATGATAAATTCCTACACATTATCTTGGTGAATTTACCTTTAAACTCAAAATTCGAAGAAACTGAAGTTCTGTTTGAAAAGTTTTAGTCTATTTTGAACTAGCATTTTAGGAAAAGGCCACCCATAGTTTCAACCTCTCCTGTGATGAACTAAAAAGCGTAGCACATTTGTTTCAATCTCAATGAATATTTCTAATTTTATTTGTTTAGAATGAAAAGGATCTACAATATGTCCTCAAGCGGCTTGTGCGAAGTCTTGGTGCCAATGTACCCAACATGAGGACAGGATACTTTGCCACTCTTGTTGCTTTGCTGTCAAACTTTGAGGGCATCACTATTCCACAATTATTGGAACTTGTCAAGAAGGAACTTCATAGCAATGGCTCATCCAAAAGTGTAAGTATCATATATTATTTGGTTTGTAGAATAAATGAGCTTATTAAACATAATAAAAATCTGCTGCTATAAGATGTGTCTTTATGTTTATCATTTGGATGATTTTCATAAACTTGTTTATTCATTCTTTATCTGACATTTTTTTAAAGTAAAATATATTTACCAATTTATAATGTTTTCAGGAAGTTGGTGATGTAGCTTTAGGTCAAATTTTGGTTTGTGGTGCCATTTTCCGATCGAAACTTATCTTAAAGTGCAGCAGTGAAGAGCAGGGTGAAGTGATACAGTTGCTAATGGCTGCTGGCAAGAAGAAGTCATATTTGAGCACTGTAGCTTACCTCATACTACTTGATTTTCTAAAAGGAGTAAGTGAAACTACAAAATTGTTACAAGAATATTTAACATATCATTTTTGAACATTAAGGAAATATTAATTAATTATACAATTTTCAGGTTGATATTGAGCAATTTGCTTCAGTCTATTGGCCACTTATAAAACAAGACTTTAAAAAAGATTTAAAAGAGCACACCCTTGATTCTCTTTACTTTCTCATGGTGATTAATACAAAGTTTCCTGCTAAAGTTAAACTGAGAAAATTAATAGGATCCACTGATGTGCTGAGTGAAGACAACATACACACTGTTTGTGAAAAAATGATGGTAAGGTTTACTATGAAACAAAAAAATATTAATTAAATTAAAATGTAGTACATTAACCATTTTTTTCTCTATTACAGACGGGCATTGATTTCAACTCAATAGGTCATCCTATCTACAAGGAGGTAGCTACAAACATAGCAAACTCGCCTCATTTACAACTATTCTGGACGTCAGGCATTGACAGCCAGCTTGTAAAGCACAACAGAAATCGAGAGTTAGTGGCAATCAACATACTGACCACTGTTCTACACAACATTAACACTGGTTTAGAAGTCTTACCTGAGTTAGTAAGTAGAAATTTCTTCAAACTGTTTATGGATTGGTTTAAAGGGCTACAAACAGCAAGTAAGATCAGAAGCAAAAGAGACAATGAAGATGATAATAAAATCATGATCAAGAAACAAAAAGAACTACTTAATGCTTTAGCAAAAGCATTGAAATCAGACCAAGTGGAGGATTCCATAAGAGTAGAGATTCTGCAAAAATTGCTTTTTAATCCAGGAGAAATGAATTTCGCTGAAATCACTGGGACTACTGTCGTCAAATCAATCATTTCTGACTTGAAAAAAGATGGTGTAAAAAAAATGGCAAAGTTATTCAAAGGTGTCCTTTTGAACACATCCAAGAAATTCCTTAAAGAAAATGTTGAAAGGAATTGGTACAATAATGAAAGAGTGAAAGCAGCTGAGCTCTTATCTTATTTGGTGAGCCATGAGGCAATAAAAGATGACACAGAATTTAAACTGACTTACATGAAGCTACTCATGTGCTTTGGTTTTTTCAAAATTGGGGGAGATGATAATGTGGCAGTAAGCAGTGAGCTCTCAGGTAAATGTTTTTAAAGCTTTTGAAACAATATATTGTGCAGTACATGTTGGGTTTATTTGTTTATTAATGTATAATTTCCATTTTTCAGGAGCCATAAAGTCATGTTTCTATCGCTGCTTCACATCCCGCTTCTCCAATGTTGACAACTTAGTCACAGTTTTATCATCCCTCAGCAGTTTCATCTGTAATATTCTACAAAAGGAACAAGTTCGGGCAAAAATCGAAAAACAATTCCCTAAAGAGAACATGGAATGCTGGGAAATGCTTCAGGAAGTCTGTGGAAAGATAGAAGAAAACAACACCAAAACTAAAGTTGATAAAGTCTTTCTCATCTTACTCTATCAACTTGGACTTTTCCTATTCTCTGAACCTGTCCATGTTAAAATTGCTAGAAGTTCAATAAAGGAGTTGAAGAGTTGCTACGAGCATTACAAGAAAGGTAAGAAAAAACAGTCCAAGGCCAAAAAAGAAGATTTATCAGCCGACCCAGAATGGATTGAAGTCTTAGTTGAAGTTCTGTTATCTATATTGTCAGCTGAATCCAGTGTACTTAGATCTGTAGTGCAATGCGTTTTTAGACTACTCTGGGAATATTTAACTCCATCAGCAGTAGGTCAGATAGTATCAGTATTGGATCCTGAAAATGAATCTAATCCACTAACACAAGAGGATTCCGAGTCGGAAAATGAGGATGAAGACAATCCTGTGCAAGAGAATGGCAAGGAGAGTGACGAAGAGAGTGAAGAGGAAGAAGAAGAATCGGAGAGTGACGGTGATGATGAGGCAGACGATGACGATGAGGAAGAGATGAGAACACCAGAACAATTAAGAATAGCAGTTCAGAAAGCCTTAGGTTCCGCAGCCTTAGAATCGGACGCTGAAAGTGTTGATGCTGACATGATAGATGAGGAAGAGGGTAAAAAGCTAGACGAAGCTCTGGCCGAAGCATTTAAACAATTTCACCAAAGTAAAGGTAAAAAATCCAAGAAAGATCGAAAAGATAAAAAGTCTCTTTCTGATTTCAGAATCAGAGTACTTGATCTTGTTGACATCTACTTGGAAAAAGATCCCTCAATGGATATTTGTCTGGGAATGATTGCACCTCTTACAAGGTGTCTTGAATTTTGTATTCAAGACAGTCAGTTTAGCGAATTAGAAAACAGAGTCAGAAAAACTATAAAAAATCTGACCAAAATAAGAAAGTTTTCATCTGTTGATGACATTGATATGAATATTTTATGTGACCATTTAAAGTCAGTCATAGAAAAAGATGCAAGGTCGCACTTTTTGTTTCAAGCTCTTGGCGACGTTATAACATTTTTTGCAACTTTCATAATTCATTGTTCCGAAAAGATTGATACAAAGAAGTCCAAGGTGACAAAATCCAAAGCAGCATCGCCATTGACTGACATTTTCAAGGAATCCTTACAGAACTACTTCCAGAATCGAAACTGCATGCTTCCAATCATATTCTTTCATAACGTCTTGCAGACAGACTGGGATGGCAGTTATGCTCTAGTGCCCACTATTATACAAAATGTTTTCAACAAAAATGTTAGACTGTTTCGTCGTAATGAGGGACTCGAACTTTTGTCAGGCTTTTATCGTTCTTTAAAAAGAAGTAAACCAACTTCAGACAAACTTATAAAACAGTTGATAAGCTTAGAAACAGAATTTGAAACCACCCTGGTTGATACTTTGAAAAATGATTCTGAGTTTTCAGTGAAGAATAATTTCTTCATTATATTAAGGAAATTGATAAACATAATGCAAGGTTTTCATGAAAGTTGTCAAGTGGAAACTAAATTAAATTTTAAGAGTTTACTGGAGGTAGTTGGGTCCTGTAAAGCTACAGTGAAAACAGTTAACAACAAACAAATACAAGACACTCAAGCAGTTAAAAAAACTAAACCCAAAAAGAACAAAAAGAAACGAAAATTTGAACAGATGAATGGAAATGCCGAACCACAACAAAAGAAAATTAAAAAATCCAGTGAAAGTGAATAATGTATATAAGTTTAAATTTGATTACAAAAAAAATCGAATTAATGAAGTCGTTTTATTCACCCTACAAACGGACCTAGATTATAATAAACTCAATCGTAAAAATAAATTGTACAATCAGTTGCCTTTAAAAATATCAATGATTTAATAATAACTTGTGTGACTAAATCGAAGTCCGGCAGATTTTTTATAGCAGCAAGTATTTGTCCTCTGTGCTCATGTGTAATTTAATCGTTGTTAATACCAGACTCACTACATAGATGGCAGTAACAGTTTCCGGTACATGTTGCCATATAAATAATGAGGTCTCGGATTTCGACTCTTTTTTTGGGCTATTTTCACAAGCGAAAATGGCATAGGACCTCCGTATACTAAAGATTAATGAATGAATTATAAAATGTAGTGCGCGTGCAATCCATCAAAGTGTCTGTTGTAAGTTTCATGACATGGTAACTAATAATAAAGAATCTGTTGAGATATTTATAGTAAAAGGAATAGTGGTTTTTAAGGTAATGAATTAATATTAAAAAATATATTTACCGATGTTTCATTTTCTTGAAGCCCCTGGCAACACTTACCGGAAACAAGCAGTAACTCATATGTTTCACAACCTGCTCAAAACTCAGCCAGCCATCTTTTGTGGAAAAATCATTTGTTTCGTGTCGTCAGGGTAAATTTCACAATTGTAATTAATGTCAGAGCCACAGTCTTCGCTTTTATTAAAAAAGCAGCTAGCTGGTAAGTGCATTTTATATATCTTCATTTTTTTTGTGCCGATGACTCTAGTTTCGACCGTCATTCTAGTTACTCGAGCAATCATTGACCTCAGCGGGTCGAATTTTAAGTTTATGTATCTTTGTGGATTGAACGATAAAGTAAGTGTATTAGTTCTTTGCACGTGTGGAATTTATTGAGCTATTCTGTAAAATGGACTCGATGTAATAAAATCAATATTCGCAGCTATGACAGGTGTTCATGCCAAAGTCAAAGGAGTAAAATAACTATTTACAAGTATATTTTCGGTTCCCAGTTTACAAACTTTTGCTTTTATTGCAGACATTATTCACTTAAGCATAGAACTGATCACAACCTGAAGTTAAGTTAAATATTTCTCCATAATATTTTCAGAACTGAACAAAAATCCAGTGGAAGGTTTTTCTGCTGGATTGATAGATGACAATGACATATACAGATGGGAAGTCCTCATCATCGGTCCTCCAGACACATTATAGTAAGTACTGTATACTCACATTCCCACAAGTATTTATCACTTGTACGTTTTATCTTAATGAGGCAGCATTCTTCACATAGCCAAATATTTTAAAATTACTCAAGTAAATTCTGAGCTCATGGTCGAGTGAATAAAAAGTAGGCAATTCTGGTATATTTTTAATTATGTTGCTTGTATACTCTGATATTCTGAGACTCAGCAGGAAGTTATCTCAGAAAGACTAAGACGTGTAGTTGTGTAGTATTTTAGACATTTATTAATATTAATGACTCAACATAATTCATTACTAACAAATTTAAAATTGTAATTTTCAGTGAGGGTGGATTCTTCAAGGCACATTTACACTTTCCAAAGGAATATCCTCTGAGGCCACCACGGATGAAATTTGTCACGGAAATATGGCATCCAAATAGTGAGTAAGATTTGATGTTACTGTCATTATAGATAATTGTAACTGCGTTTAAGTTTGTTATTCTTATGAAAGGTGTAAAATTCTGCTTAAGTAACATGATTGAGTGAGTGATCTCATTTTTCTATTGTTGAGTTCAACCATCTTTGGCTGTGCCTTTTGGTTTATTTAGAGAACAAAGGAAGAAAAATACCATGCATGCGACAGAAACAGTGCTGCAGTGTTATTATGAAAACATACATGATATTGTCTGCACTCTTTCTATAATTGTGCTAATACTGTTGTTAAATTTATAACATTGTATGTAATAATTTTGTAGAAATTAATAATCAATATAGATCAATAACCCACCAACTGGTCCATTTACATTTCATGCAAATATTTTAGCAAAACAGAATATGATTGTGGTATGGAGATAGAAAGTTGATGCAAGGAATTAAACTACAAAGGCATGATTGCCCTGCCTGAAAAGAGTTTTTTCTTTCAGTTGAAAAGAATGGAGATGTTTGCATATCAATATTGCATGAACCCGGAGATGACAAGTGGGGCTATGAGAAGGCATCAGAAAGGTGGCTGCCAGTACATACAGTGGAGACCATTCTTATAAGTGTTATTTCGATGCTCGCAGACCCAAATGATGAAAGCCCTGCTAATGTTGATGCTGCGGTAAGTTGTTGAAATTATATTTTTTGCAAATGACACATTACTTTGATTCAATAAATTTTAAAGGTTTCACATCCCAAAAAACTGTGAATAATTCCATTGCCTGTCAGAATGAAGTGATCAGTTACTCATTATCAGTCATTTATTTCAATTAATCATTGTAGGTTTTAGGATATATCCCATGTGTTATTATTTCTCAGGAAAAGTATGATTTTAATATTATATTATTTAGAGTCTGTTTATGAAGTTATCCCAATATATATGTGTAACATAGTCAAATTATGATGTAATTAATTGAGAACCTTAGTTTTAAATTTATTATCTGTTAATTGATATTAGTACTAAACTAAGTAGCTTACTATTCTTAAATGATGTGTAGATTTAGCAATATGTGATTTAATTTGTAACCTTTTATGTAGCTTATGTATTTCAGTTGTTATGGTGGTGGTCAGTTTTTCTTGCAATTTAATAAATAACAACATTGTGTTTGCTGGTGAAGATTATAGGATCATTGTAAGAAATTTAAGCTGTTTTTTTCCAATGGTGACTTTTAGGTGTTTTTAAGTGAATAATGAATGCCTTGTATGCTCCCAGTCTTCATTATTCTGTTTATATTTCACTAAATTATTTGCAAGATTAGATATTGCTTCAATAATAATATTAAGTCTCATACATAACATTATTACATTGCATTGTCAATTATGTACTACATGTTAATCTTATATTTTACCATTGTTTGCATCCACAGAAAGAATGGAGAGAGCGATATTCGGATTTCAAAAAGAAAGTTGCGCGATGTGTTAGGAAAAGTCAAGAAGATTGTTTTTAGAGTGTGAGGGGATTTAGATCGCAAAATATTATCATTGGAAAAGGGCCATGTGACACAACTGTACCAATACCACACCACATAGAATCGTTTTTCACGCTAGGTCGCCGCATGCACCGACCCGTCTCACGAACACGAACCGCGCGTACGCGCCGCCGCCAATTGTAGATGAGTGCTCATTCTGTTTCTTTTTACAGAAAGAATGGAGAGAATCATATTCGGAGTTTAAAAGGAAAGTAGCACAGTGTGTGAGAAAGAGCCAAGAGGATTGTTCCTAAATAACAGTGCCCTTTTTCATTAATTTAGTAGAGTGAGTGTTTGGTGATGCAGTTAGGACGTTGTTGAGAGCATGCCCCGGCGTGACTCATAGTGCGGGCCCCCCCATCCGGGCCAGAGACAATATTGAAATTGATTTAAATAAATACATATTATAATTAAAAGGTATCGCTGCCGTATTTTATAAATAATAAATTAAAATAGAATCCAAGGTCTTTTTTCATCTTTTTTAAGACATGTTGCTATTGTTATTATAATGAAATATGTATGGTAATTTTTTATAGAAAAACAAATCTGCATTTTGTTGTCGTTTCTTCCTAATATGGTTACAAGTTTGATCTCTGTATAGTAGAAACCAAATCTGAAGTAATTTAAACAATAATTATTTATTACGTATTGCAATC
Source organism: Trichoplusia ni (assembly GCF_003590095.1). NCBI lineage: Eukaryota > Metazoa > Arthropoda > Insecta > Lepidoptera > Noctuidae > Trichoplusia > Trichoplusia ni. The sequence continues at coordinate 5,686,912 of NC_039495.1, read as the reverse complement.
GCTATTGTGTAATATAATAAATATGCTACTAACTCTTCAAAATTAAAAAAATGTAAAATGAGCTACCAAACTATTGTTTTGCATGTAAATTTTAGTTACCGATTCAAAGCGATGCATACACATTGGTAGCTTTTATAATGTCGCTTCTCTGATATACATTTTTATTATAGTGCTAATTTTAGTAGTAAATTTAATACTTAATTATAATTTTTACTGAATAAATATAACTTTTGTAAACTTATCATTGTATCGATTCTACCTTGCCCTTTATGCACATATTAATAAAGCACCGTAAAATTTGCAAATGTATATTGCAAAGTGTATTAGTGTGGTGTGCTTCATCAACACCCCCAAATATTTTGCTCAACAATGATATTTGGTGAGATATGATATTATGAATATAAACTGTTTGATATCTTTATAATTTTGTACATTATTTCACAATATTGTCAATTATGTTTTTGTACAATTAGAAGAAAAGCTTTGTTACCATTTTGGATGTAAAAAATTATAATAACTAGGTATAAAAGATATGAAAACCCCTCATATTCACTCTATATCATCAAGCATTGATTTGTGACGTGTGTATAATACTTTTCCCTGTGTATGTATATTTTTTGCTATAAAATCATAATGCAGTGATAATGTTATTTTATTTTCATAGGCTTCTAATCTCCTATATATAGGGTTCAAAATAATTAACTTAGCCCTCAGCAATAAATATCACATTTATTCTTATTGAATTATACATTTGGTAACAACACTTCATAAGTACAATGGTATCATTCACTATCAGAATTCTCTGCTAAAATGACACCTTGTATGCTTCGTGGATCAAAGGTGCTTTCAAAGCATCTTTTAAAGACAGACTTGATTGTCTTAGAGGTAGGTGAAGCTGGGATATTATCACAGTCCATTGCATCAACCTTAGTACTATTCTTGTCATCTCTAGTTAGACAACCATTCTGCTTGTTACTGGTGTTAACAAAGTTTTCATCAGGTATCTCAACAAAGTTAAACAAATGAGAGTCTTCATCTAGACATTTAGATACATCAATATCTAAGTGTGGTTTCTTCTTGACAGAGCCTTGTGTGCTTGTTGTATCTTTTCTTTTCTTTCTTTCAACACTAGTGTTCTGTGTAGCTGTTGTTTGTGAAGCAGCATCAGGTTTAGTTGTGGCCAGTACAAAGTGTGCCTCAAATGTAATGCCATTATGGACAATGAAAACAGCTGGTCTTCCAGTTGTTTCAAAATGTAATTGAAGTGGTAGGTTAAGAGCTTCTGCAAAGGCTAGCAAGGCTCGAAATTCTTTTAGTGAAAATGTAATAATAGTTTCTGTTCCAATAACATAGCTATCAAATTCTGCAGGTTTTAAACTTATTTGTGTCCTGATTATTTTAGTTAGGTCTATGCTGCAATCAATATAGTTACGGAGAATTAGAGACTGTGAAGTGGCTTCAACAGTCAATTGGTCATCTGAACTTTGAAAGTTGTTGAGAGCATCTGACAATATCCTTTGTGGTGATGTTATTCTGAAATTTAATATTTTTTTTTAAAGCAAAATAATTGATTACCTCATTATAATAAAAGTATTTATATCCATAAATAAACAATTCTGTGAAAGAAATATTTTAATATATTCTCACCTGTTTGGTACAGAGTCCTTAGTGTAAACTGCTTGCATTGCTTTACAGTCCAGAATTGATACAAAATGAGTCTTCACAATGCCATGCCTACATTTTAACTGAAAAATAAGCTTACATGCATCTGCATCAAGTTTGATTTCTAAGTTTTCAACTTGTTTGTCCATGTGTGTGGGAGACTTGAATGTGTTTAACGCAGATTTCATTGATATTTTACACTTCAAGCCTTCATTATCTTCCGTAGAATAGTAATTGTAATTGAAGTAGGAGAAGAAATTTTTCTTGAACTTCACCATAGCATATGCAGATTCGGCTGCATTTAAAGTTCTTAGTAGAATGCAATCAGGAAGAGATTCTAAGTAAAGTTCATCACCAAATCTAGCGAGAGCATGTACAGTTCTGCCTAAAACTGAAATAAAAGAACACAAAATGAGACTTTATTTCAGAAGAAAATACCTACCAAGTTACGAAAAACTTGCCTTTAACGTTAGCCCCTGGTACGTGGCATTTCATTTTGTTATTACTTTGTTTATCTTTCTTTATTACAATTAAATTCTGGCCTGCTTACATACAAATTTCAAATACAAACAAACGTGTGTGAATGTTGAATTTGACATACATTTTCGGGTGTCAAACTGACAGATTTAAGTTTGAACACTCATAAATTGATCTTAATTTCGTGCATGTAAGCAATAAATTGGCAATGGTCATATACTAATAAATGATTTATAAATATATTACAAAAATAATATTGTTAATTACGTATCAATTGTCTGGTTTTCATTATTTAAACTAATTGCTATTTTTGTACGCCACTGTTTTCTGGTTTAAGTATCTGTATTCTGTCAATTGCGGTATCATCAGGAGTTCAGTCAATCTGGTCAATCAGCATTATTAGTTAAGTTACTCTGTCAGTGAGCGTACGATTCCACACGTATGTCGCGATAAATAAGAAACAAAACGCCTCGAGAGAAAGTTACGCTAGCTCTTAAGAAAGTGACTAAAATAAAGCGCTATGGCTACAAGCGGTAAGTTCTATTCTATTTTAATGGTATCAGATTTCAAATTTTTGTGTACAATGTACGTAACTATACTAACTATAGTTTTTAAATAAAATATGTGTTACAGCTGCGACTGTAGTAGGCCAATCAGTTATGATATAGGTGCTATAAGTACCTATTATTGGTTTTGCCTAAATGGCGACAATGTTTTGATATGCTGAATACTTTTCTACAAACAAATTTTCTTGAAGGGAAATGTATAGGTGGTGAAGGTACCCACATATAATCGAAAGAAATGAGTCGTATGCCTAAAATAACTGTTGATTTCGTTTTAAACTAAAGTTTTTTGATAACTATTGAGGACACAACTTTTTCCTAATACTATAAAGAAACGATTCTGGGTCCCGATTCTCCTATTTACAATGGCCGATGAATGAATGGCAAATGGATTAAATTGGCACTATTCGTATTATTGTAATCATTTTTCTTCACAATAATTGGATATGAAGTACGGGGCGGAACACTCATGGTCAATACAATGAATTTCCAATTATTGGTTTGAAAAAATGCTTAAGAGTATAGGAATGGTTTCAAATTTAATCCAACTACCATTCATTCATCGGCCGTTGTTAATAGCAGAATCGGGGCCCTGGAATATATAATATGTAGCTACGCCACAGGCAGGCACTTAATGTTTCCTCTTGCTCACAAATTATTCCTGCATTCTGAGTCCACGTCTAGTCACATGTAACTCGCAACAAATAAATAATTATTATCTTGATTTTTATTTTATGGATGTATTTAGTGCTATTTTATTTATTTATCAGCGTTTTTTGATAATTGTCATTGTTTACGATTACAACGCGAATGTTTTTTAACGTCCGAAGAAAGATCAATTCAAGACCGCTTTTCGGGGTTTTGTTTGTCAAGGGTAAAATTTAACAGCTTATGTTCCTGAGCTTGATAACACTGGCAAAATTATAACAAAACAGTCTACAGCCGCTTCATGAGACCCTGTTTAAATCTACGGCAGCAGTCTGATATTAAAAAAAAACATCTGCTTATTTCATATTTGGTTTCTATCAGCAATAAATAAATATATATAAAAAAAACCAAACCTGCTTTGCTGACGGACCTAACCGTCATTATAATATATTTAAGTTACGCTTTATTGGCGCGTCAATTTAGGTTGTAGGTACCTACTTAAGACAACGTCAAGAAACCGCTGAGAAAAGTGAATTTAATTTACTTAAGAAGTTATCTATACGGGTATATATCTCTCTAAATTCATTCGCAGTGTCGTAGGTTCGATCCCACTGTAAGATAATGATTTGCGTAATCTACGAATACTGGTTCTGAGTTTGTATATTTCGTTCATGGGACTTGAATCCCTACTTAATATTATAAATGCGAAAGTAACTCTGCCTGTGACGCTTTCACGTCTAAACCACTAAACCGATTTTAATGAAATTTGGTACAGAGATAGAATTGACCTTGAGAAAGAACATAGGATAGTTTTTATCCCGGACGTTTGAAGAGTTCTCTTGGAATCGCGATATAACCGACATCGACGAGGGCGAAAAGCTATTGTTGTATAAACCCCTGCCATAAAAGGACTCAACCAGAATCCTTAACGAGTCGGGCAATCCCGATAAGTACGCGTGATTAAACTGTTGCATCATTAGATAATATAATCTGTTCTGGAAGTTAGTGGTTTAGTTCTAATAATTTCGCCCAAACCGTTTGTTTTGCTTTGCATCAAGTTAACACGCCCGAAGGTAGAACCATCGTCATCAATTATCATATCATCGAAAATGTTTTATTTCGTAAATAATTGACAAAAAATTACGCTAATCTTGGTCAAATAGAAATCTAAAAAATAAGGTAACGTACCTTTTGCGTACCTAACGTACGTTACCTTATTATTTAGATTTCTATGGTCAAAACCTTCACCAAACGGTAGATATTCCATTATTTTTAATATGGGCCAGAGAAAAGTTAAACGTAAAACTAGTTGGCTGTTTAGCGAAGTATCATAATACTAATGCGAATGAATAACGCTATTTTCAAGTTAACTGTTATTCATTTAAAATTTTTTCTTTCTTCCGCTTCGCTAAGCTATTTTAAGACTGAGCACTGGTGAATAAAATAATTTTTGTTTTCACGTATTAATCCAAGGCTTTTTTTTATGTACCTCGCCTGTTTTAGATCCCACAGCTGGGCAAAGGCCTCCCCTTTCTTTTCC